>NC_053025.1:582303227-582486359 GCF_003073215.2 Triticum urartu
GGTCTAAGGAAAAGATACTTGACATTGGAAAAACTCTAGCAAACGAACTATACGATCTTGTGCTATGTTTAGGATTGGGTCTTGTCCATCACATCATTCTCCTAATGATGTGATCTCGTTATCAATGACATCCAATGTCCATAGTCAGGAAACCATGACTATATGTTGATCAACGAGCTAGTCAACTAGAGGCTTACTAGGGACATGTTGGTGTCTATGTATTCACACATGTATTACGATTTCCGGATAACACAATTATAGCATGAATAAAAGACAATTATCATGAACAAGGAAATACATTAATAATCCTTTTATTATTGCCTCTAGGGCATATTTCCAACAGTCTCCCACTTGCACTAGAGTCAATAATCTAGTTACATTGTGATGAATCGAACACCCATGGAATTCTGGTGTTGATCATGTTTTGCTCTAGGGAGAGGTTTAGTCAACGGATCTACTACATTCAGATCCGTATGTACTTTACAAATATCTATGTCTCCATGTTGAACATTTTCATGAATGGAGTTGAAGCGACGCTTGATGTGTCTGGTCTTCTTGTGAAACCTGGGCTCCTTGGCAAGTACAATAGCTCCAGTGTTGTCACAGAAGAGTTTGATCGGCCCCGACGCATTGGGTATGACTCCTAGGTCGGTGACGAACTCCTTCACCCAAACTGCTTCATGTGCTACCTCCGAGGCTGCCATGTACTCCGCTTCACATGTAGATCCCGCCACGACGCTCTACTTGCAACTGCACCAGCTTACTGCCCCACCATTCAAAATATACACGTATCCGGTTTGTGACTTAGAGTCATCCAGATCTGTGTCGAAGCTAGCGTCGACGTAACCCTTTACGACGAGCTCTTCGTCACCTCCATAAACGAGAAACATTTCCTTAGTCCTTTTCAGGTACTTCAGGATATTCTTGACCGCTGTCCAGTGTTCCTTGCCGGGATTACTTTGGTACCTACCTACCAAACTTACGGCAAGGTTTACATCAGGTCTGGTACACAGCATGGCATACATAATAGAACCTATGGCTGAGGCATAGGGGATGACACTCATCTCTTCTATATCTTCTGCCGTGGTCGGACATTGAGCTGAGCTCAATTTCACACCTTGCAACACAGGTAAGAACCCCTTCTTTGACTGATCCATATTGAACTTCTTCAATATCTTATCAAGGTATGTGCTTTGTGAAAGACCTATGAGGCGTCTTGATCTATCTCTATAGATCTTGATGCCTAATATATAAGCAGCTTCTCCAAGGTCCTTCATTGAAAAACTCTTATTCAAGTAGGCCTTAATGTTGTCCAAAAGCTCTATATCATTTCCCATCAAAAGTATGTCATCTACATATAATACGAGAAATGCTACAGAGCTCCCACTCACTTTCTTGTAAACGCGGGCTTCTCCATAAGTCTGCATAAACCCAAACGCTTTGATCATCTCATCAAAGCGAATGTTCCAACTCCGAGATGCTTGCACCAGCCCATAAATCGAGCGTTGGAGCTTGCACACCTTGTCAGCATTCTTAGGATCGCCAAAACCTTCCGGCTGCATCATATACAATTCTTCCTTAAGGAAACCATTAAGGAATGCCGTTTTGACGTCCATTTGCCATATCTCATAATCATAGAATGCGGCAATTGCTAACATGATTCGGACGGACATCAGCTTCGCTACCGGTGATAAAGTCTCATCGTAGTCAACCCCTTGAACTTGTCGATAACCCTTAGCGACAAGCTGAGCTTTATAGATGGTCACATTACCATCCGCGTCTATCTTCTTCTTAAAGATCCATTTATTTTCTATGGCTCGCTGCTCAACGGGCAAGTCAGTCAAAGTCCATACTTCGTTTTCATACATGGATCCTATCTCGGATTTCATGGCTTCCAGCCATTTGTCGGAATCCAGGCCCACCATTGCTTCTTCATAGTTCAAAGGTTCACCGTTGTCTAACAACATGATTTCCAAGACAGGGTTGCCGTACCATTCTGGTGCAGAACGTGTCCTTGTGGACCTTCGAATTTCAGTAGGAGCTTGATCAGAAGTATCTTGATCATCATCATTAACTTCCTCTCTAATTGGTGTAGGCACCACAGGAACATTTTCCTGAGTTGCGCCACTTTCCGGTTCAAGAGGTAATACTTCATCAAGTTCTACTTTCCTCCCACTTACTTCTTTCGAGAGAAACTCCTTCTCTAGAAAGGATCCATTCTTGGCAACAAAGATCTTGCCTTCGGATCTGAGGTAGAAGGTATACCCAATAGTTTCTTTAGGGTATCCTATGAAGACGCATTTTTCCGACTTGGGTTTGAGCTTTTCAGGTTGAAGTTTCTTGACATAAGCATCGCATCCCCAAACTTTTAGAAATGACAGCTTAGGTTTCTTCCCAAACCATAATTCATACGGTGTCGTCTCAACGGATTTTGACGGAGCCCTATTTAAAGTGAATGCGGCAGTCTCTAAAGCATAGCCCCAAAAAGATAGTGGTAAATCAGTAAGAGACATCATAGATCGCACCATATCTAATAGAGTGCGATTATGACGTTCGGACACACCATTACGCTGAGGTGTTCCAGGCGGCGTGAGTTGTGAAACTATTCCACCTTTTCTTAAGTGTGTGCCAAATTCGTGACTCAAGTATTCTCCTCCATGATCTGATCGCAAGAACTTGATTTTCCTGTCACGTTGATTCTCAACCTCACTCTGAAATTCCTTGAACCTTTCAAAGGTCTCAGACTTGTGTTTCATTAAGTAGACATACCCATATCTACTCAAGTCATCAGTGAGGGTGAGAACATAACGATAACCACCGCGAGCCTCAACAGTCATTGGACCGCACACATCAGTATGTATGATTTCCAATAAGTTGGTTGCTCGCTCCATTGTTCCTGAGAACGGAGTCTTGGTCATTTTACCCATGAGGCATGGTTCGCACGTGTCAAATGATTCGTAATCAAGAGACTCTAAAAGTCCATCTGCATGGAGCTTCTTCATGCGTTTGACACCTATGTGACCAAGGCGGCAGTGCCACAAGTATGTGGGACTATCATTATCAACCTTACATCTTTTGGTACTCACACTATGAATATGTGCAGCATTACGCTCGAGATTCATTAAGAATAAACCATTCACCATCAGAGCATGACCATAAAACATATCTCTCATATAAATAGAACAACCATTATTCTCGGATTTAAATGAGTAGCCATCTCGTATTAAACGAGATCCTGATACAATGTTCATGCTCAAACTTGGCACTAAATAACAATTATTGAGGTTCAAAACTAATCCTGTAGGTAAATGTAGAGGTAGCGTGCCGACGGCGATCACATCGACCTTGGAACCATTCCCGACGCGCATCGTCACCTCGTCCTTCGCCAGTCTTCGCTTATTCCGCAGCTCCTGCTTTGAGTTACAAATGTGAGCAACCACACCGGTATCAAATACCCAGGAGCTACTACGAGTACTGGTAAGGTACACATCAATTACATGTATATCACATATACCTTTCGTTTTGCCGGCCTTCTTGTCCGCTAAGTATTTGGGGTAGTTCCGCTTCCAGTGACCACTTTCCTTGCAATAAAAGCACTCAGTCTCGGGCTTGGGTCCATTCTTTGGCTTCTTCCCGGCAGCTTGCTTACCGGGCGCGGCAACTCCCTTGTCGTCCTTCTTGAAGTTCTTCTTACCCTTGCCCTTTTTGAACTTAGTGGTTTTATTCACCATCAACACTTGATGTTCCTTTTTGACTTCTACCTCTGCTGATTTCAGCATTGCAAATACTTCAGGAATGGTCTTTTCCATCCCCTGCATATTGAAGTTCATCACAAAGCTCTTGTAGCTCAGTGGAAGCGACTGAATAATTCTGTCAATGACCGCGTCATCCAGGAGATTAACTCCCAGCTGAGTCAAGCGGTTATGTAACCCAGACATAGTGGGTATGTGCTCACTGACAGAACTATTTTCCTCCATCTTACAGCTGAAGAACTTGTCGGAGACTTCATATCTCTCGACCCAGGCATGAGCTTGAAAAACCATTTTCAGTTCTTCGAACATCTCATATGCTCCGTGTCTCTCAAAACGCTTTTGGAGCCCCGGCTCTAAGCTGTAAAGCATGCCGCACTAAACGAGGGAGTAATCATCGGTACGTGTCTGCCAAGCGTTCATAACATCTTGTTCTGCAGGGAGAACAGGTGCTTCACCTAGCGGTGCTTGTAGGACATAATCTTTCTTGGCAGCTATGAGGATGATCCTCAGGTTCCGGACCCAGTCCGTATAGTTACTGCCATCGTCTTTCAGCTTGGTTTTCTCTAGGAACGCGTTGAAGTTGAGGACAACGTTGGCCATTTGATCTACAATACATGTTGTAAAGATTTTTAGACTAAGTTCATGATAATTAAGTTCATCTAATCAAATTATTCAATGAACTCCCACTTAGATAGACATCCCTCCAGTCATCTAAGTATAACATGATCCGAGTTAACTAGGCCATGTCCGATCATCACGTGAGACGGACTAGTCAACATCGGTGAACATCTTCATGTTGATCGTATCTTCTATACGACTCATGCTCGACCTTTCGGTCTTATGTGTTCTGAGTCCATGTCTGTACATGCTAGGCTCGTCAAGTCAACCTAAGTGTTTGCATGTGTAAATATGTCTTACACCCGTTGTATGTGAACGTTGGAATCTATCACACCCGATCATCACGTGGTGCTTCGACACAACGAACTGTCGCAACGGTGCATAGTTAGGGGGAACACTTTCTTGAAATTATTATGAGGGATCATCTTATTTACTACCGTCGTTCTAAGTAAACAAGATGCAAAAACATGATAAACATCACATGCAATCAAATAATAATAGTGACATGATATGGCCAATATCACATAGCTCCTTTGATCTCCATCTTGGGGCTCCATGATCATCTTGTCACCGGCTTGACACCATGATCTCCATCATCATGATATCCATCATCGTGTCTCCATGAAGTTTCTCGCCAACTATTACTTCTACTATTATGGCTAACACGTTTAGCAATAAAGTAAAGTAATTTACATGGTGTTTCTCAATGACACGCAGGTCATACAAAAAATAAAGACAACTCCTATGGCTCCTGCCGGTTGTCATACTCATCGACATGCAAGTCCTGATTCCTATTACAATAGCATGATCTCATACATCACATATATATATATCATTCATCATTCATCACAACTTTGGCCATATCACATCACAGAACACTTGCTGCAAAAACAAGTTAGACGTCCTCTAATTGTTGTTGCAAGTTTTACGTGGCTGCAAGAGGGTTCTAGCAAGAACGTTTTCTTACCTACGTGAAAGCCACAACGTGATTTGTCAACTTCTATTTACCCTTCATAAGGACCCTTTTCATCGAATCCGCTCCAACTAAAGTGGGAGAGACAGACACCCGCCAGCCACCTTATGCAACTAGTGCATGTCAGTCGCTGGAACCGGTCTCACGTAAGCGTACGTGTAAGGTTGGTCCGGGCCGCTTCATCCCACAATACTGCTGAAGCAAAATAAGACTAGTAGCGGCAAGAAAGTTGACAACATCTACGCCCACAACAAATTGTGTTCTACTCGTGCAAAGAGAACTACGCATAGACCTAGCTCATGATGCCACTGTTGGGGAACGTTGTAGAAAACAAAATTTTTCCTACGGTTTCACCAAGATCCATCTATGAGTTCATCTAGCAACGAGTGATCGGATTGCATCTACATACCTTTGTAGATCACGCGCGGAAGCGTTCAAAGAACGGGGATGAGGAAGTCGTACTCGACGTTGATCCAAATCACCGGAGATCCTAGCGCCGAACGGACGGCACCTCCGTGTTCAACACACGTACGGTCAGCGTGACGTCTCCTCCTTCTTGATCCAGCAAGGGGGGAGAGAGGTTGATGAAGATCCAGCAGCACGACGGCGTGGTGGTGGATGCAGCAGTCACCGTAGCAGGGCTTCGCCGTTCTTCTGCGAGAGGGAGAGGTGTAGCAGGGGAGAGGGAGGCGCCAAGAGTCAAGGGTGCGGCTGCCCCTCCCTCCCCCCCTTTATATAGGCCCCCTAGGGGGTGCGCCGGCCCTAGGAGATGGGATCTCTAAGGGCGGCGGCCAAGGGGTTGGAGTCCCCAAGCCAGGTGGGGCGCCCCCCACCCCTAAGGGTTCAACCCTAGGCGCATGGAGGGGCCAAGGGGGGCGCACAGCCACTATGGGCTGGTTCCCTCCCCACTTTAGCCATGGGCTCCGGGATGGGTTGGCCACGGTGGACCCCCGGGACCCTTCGGTGGTCCCGGTACAATACGGTGACCCCGAACTCTCCGATGGCCGAAACTGCACTTCCTATATATAATTCTTCACCTCCCGGACATTCGGAACTCCTCGTGACCGTCCGGGATCTCATCCGGGACTCCGAAACTTTTGGGTTACTGCATATTCATATCTCTTACAACCCTAGCGTACCCGAACCTTAAGTGTGTAGACCTACGGGTTCGGGAGACATGTAGACATGACCGAGATGGCTCTCCGGTCAATAACCAATAGCGGGATCTGGACACCCATGTAGGCTCCCACATGCTCCTCGATGATCTCATCGGATGAATCCACGATGTCAGGATTCAAGCAACCCCGTATACAATTCCCTTTGTCAATCGGTACGTTACTTGCCCGAGATTCGATCGTCGGTATCCCAATACCTCGTTCATCTCGTTACCGGCAAGTCACTTTACTCGTACCGTAATGCATGATCCCGTGACCAGACACTTGGTCACTTTGAGCTCATTATGATGATGCATTACCTGAGTGGGCCCAGAGATACCTCTCCGTTATACGGAGTGACAAATCCCAGTCTTGATCCGTATCAACCCAAACAGACACTTTCGGAGATACCCGTAGTATACCTTTATAGTCACCCAGTTACGTTGTGACGTTTGGTACACCCAAAGCACTCCTACGGTATCCGGAGAGTTACACGATCTCATGGTCTAAGGAAAAGATACTTGACATTGGAAAAACTCTAGCAAACGAACTATACGATCTTGTGCTATGTTTAGGATTGGGTCTTGTCCATCACATCATTCTCCTAATGATGTGATCTCGTTATCAATGACATCTAATGTCCATAGTCAGGAAACCATGACTATCTATTAATTAACGAGCTAGTTAACTAGAGGCTTACTAGGGACATGTTGGTGTCTAAGTATTCACACATGTATTATGATTTCCGGATAACACAATTATAGCATGAATAAAAGACAATTATCATGAACAAGGAAATATAATAATAATCCTTTTGTTATTGCCTCTAGGGCATATTTCCACAGCCCAACACCCTTCCAAAGTGGCCCAAAACCCACCTAAACCTCCTCCATCATCTCGGTCATTCGATCATGATCGCGTGGCCAAAAACCGCACCTCATTTGGACTCTCCTAGATCCCTCTACCTATATATATGTGGCCTCCCCCGAAATTTTCGCGGATGAAACCCTAATCCTCTTCCCCTCTCGCCTGCCGGACATGTCCTCGCCGCGCCGGACAATGGCCAGCCGCCGCTGCCACCTCGCTCCGGCCAATCCGGCCTCGCCACATCAGCCGGCCGCCGCCCTCCACCAACCGGACAGCGCCACCTGTCCAGCCGCGCCTCCCACCACCGCCGAAGCCCGCCGGGCCCGGTTCGGGCCCTCCCGGCCCAGGACGTTACCGCCGCCACCCGCGAGGCGCCCGAGCGGCGCGCCTCCCTCCGCCGCCTCAGGGGTCACCGCCGTATGCCTCGCCGCCGCCTCCATGTTCGCCGGCGACCTGCCCGCGCCGCCTTCGCGCCCTCGCCGCCGGAGAGCCGTCGTCGTCGCTTTGGGTCGCCGGACCCCGCGCCACGGTCGCCGCCGTCCTCCTACGCCGCCCCGGGCCGGGATCCGGCCGGATCCGCCATCTCCGGCGAGGTCCACTTCTCTCCCCGCCATCTCCGACGAGAACCGCGCTGGCGAACCTCAGATTCCGTGCAGTTGACTTTCACCTAGAGGGTATAATTTCTTCTAAGTCCCCGAGATTTCGAGTTTCAGATGCCATGTTCATCATGTCGTAACTCCGCATCCGTAGCTCCGATTTGTGCGTGTAGCATATCAAAATGTTCGCCTCAGAGAGTACATCATTTCATCTCATTGCATCATTTTCATTTGAGCTCCTCTTGATGCCAGAAATGCTGTTGGAAGAGTGCTATTTGAGTTATTTGTCAGATCGGCTGCACCAAATAGCTATTTGTCATTTTTGCCATGATTATTGTGTGCATGATATGCTCATGAGCTCAACATGTGTTTTGTTATATGCTTTGCCATCTTTACAGAGGTGCTTGCCATGTATTTTTGTGATATGTGTGGTGACTAGCACAAGCTTGCAAAGTGGTGCATTCATTAGTGCTGATTTCAGGGACTTAGCAATTCCACCAAGTCCTTGATCTGTTTTTATCAATATGCCATATGTTCTTGTTGTTTCCTAGTGATCCGTGCCTCTTGTGAGGATGATCAGTAAGGATGTTTTGTTAATCTTGTAGTGATCTATCTAACCATGTATTTGTTTGCATTTATGGAGAACCCTAGCTTGAGTCAATCGAGCTCTACTTTTGCTATTTCATGAATCCTGGCAGATTGTTTACTTGTTAGCGATTTTGCCGAGGATGTTGTAGTTGATCCGTGCATGCTATGTTGTTGGTCTTGCCATGTCTAGCTTATATAATGTGTTTTCTTGATGGGTGTATGCTTAGATTGTCATGCCTTGCTCTATAGTGAGTGCATCGAGCTCGTAAACATGCCTACTTGCTATCATATTTGCATGCTCCAGTTTTTCTCTAAGTCTGAGATCTGATTATGTTTTTGCCAGGTTCACATGCTTACAATTGTATTTTCTGATCCCTTTTGGCTCAAGGTCACTAAGGGACTTTTGTTAAGCTCTTTGAGTAGCTCCATGACATGCCTTGCTTTGCCATGTTAAGTTCCTGTAGCGTATAGTTTTCTTGCTCCAAAGTGTGCTACCTGATCTGAAATTCCAGGCTTGTGTTAATTTCACTAAGTCTGAAACCTGTTTACCAATTGCACTTTTGCCATGCTTGATTGAACCTGTTAATGGATGATTTGGCTGTGGCTCAGTGTTCATCTTTTGTCAAGCATCATGAGTGGATCTCTGCCATGTATTGTTTTGCCGTGTTTGAGTGCTTTAGCATTATTATCTTGTTGCATTTAGATGGCTACTTGCTGTTTATCGCAGACCGGTGCCATATTTGTTTTGCTTTCCATTTCCAAACCGTGCATCCGATTCCGGTGATCTGTATATCGATTTCAATCGAAATCATCTCCCCTTTCCAGTGGCACACTTGGATTTCCAAGTTGAGGCCAGGTTCATTCATTCCTTGTCAAATCATGCATATGCATCGCATATCGCATCCCGCATATCATACCATGATCACGTGTTGGTTGTTCACTATGATTGTTTGCTCTTTTCCGGTGTTTGCTTCTTCGGGTTGGTTCCGGTTACGTCGCGTTTGTGAGGACCCGTTCGTCTACGTTCGTTTGTCTTCTTCATGGACTCGTTCTTCTTCCTTGCGGGATCTCAGGCAAGATGACCATACCCTTGAAATCACTTCTATCTTTGCTTGCTAGTTGCTCGCTCTTTTGCTATGCCTATGCTGCAATACCTACCACTTGCTTATCATGCCTCCTATATTGTTGAACCAAGCCTCTAACCCACCTTGTCCTAGCAAACCGTTGATTGGCTATGTTACCGCTTTGCTCAGCCCCTCTTATAGCATTGTTAGTTGCAGGTGAAGATTGAAGTTTGTTTCTTGTTGGAACATGGAGATGTTGTTCATTGTTGGAACATGTTTACTTGTTGGGATATCACAATATCTCTTATCTAATTAATGCATCTATATACTTGGTAAAGGGTGGAAGGCTCGTCCTTATGCCTGGTGTTTTGTTCCACTCTTGCCACCCTAGTTTCCGTCATATCGGTGTTATGTTCCCGGATTTTGCGTTCCTTATGCGGTTGGGCTATAATGGGAACCCCTTGACAGTTCGCCTTGAATAAAACTCCTCCAGCAATGCCCAACCTTGGTTTTACCATTTGCACTAACAACCTACCACCTTCCCTTGGGGTCTGCAGACTCAAGGGTCATCTTTATTTTAACCCCCCCCCCCCCGGGCCAGTGCTTCTCTAAGTGTTGGTCCGAACCGAGCTGCCTGCGGGGCCACCTCGGGGAAACTTGAGGGTTGGTTTTACTCGTAGCTAGTCTCATCTGAGTGTGCCCTGAGAACGAGATATGTGCAGCTCCTATCGGGATTTGTCGGCACATTCGGGCGGTGTTGCTGGATTTGTTTTAACTTGTCGAAGTGTCTTGTAGAACCGGGATACCGAGTCTGATCGGAATGTCTCGGGAGAAGGTATATCCTTCGTTGACCGTGAGAGCTTGTCATGGGCTAAGTTGGGACACCCCTGCAGGGATTTGAACTTTCGAAAGCCGTGCCCGCGGTTATGGGCAGATGGGAATTTGTTAATGTCCGGTTGTAGAAAACATGAAGTTGACCTTAATTAAAATGCATCAATCGCGTGTGTAACCGTGATGGTCTCTTTCAGGCGGAGTCCGGGAAGTGAACACGGTGTTGGAGTTATGCTTGACGTAGGTTGTTCTAGGATCACTTCTTGATCATACTTTTATCGACCGTGCTTTTGCCTCCTCTTCTCACTCTCATTTGCGTATGTTAGCCACCATACATGCTAGTCGCTTGCTACAGCTCCACCTCATACCTTTTACCTTACCCATAAGCTTAAATAGTCTTGATCGCGAGGGTGTGAGATTGCTGAGTCCCTGTGACTCACAGATACTTCCAAAACCAGTTTGCAGGTGCCGATGTTACTGTGCAGATGACGCAACCAAGCTCAAGGAAGAGTTCTATGAAGATCGTGTTCCTTATGTTGTTCCGTTTTCCAGTTGGTCAGTAGTGGAGCCCAGTCGGGACGATCGGGGATCTGTGTAGCTTTTGGGGTAGTCTTCTTTTATTTTGGTTCTGTAGTCAGACCTTGATTGTATTTGGATGATGTAATGCTTTATTCATGTAATTGTGTGAAGTGGCGATTGTAAGCCAACTATGTATCTCTTTCCCTTATGTATTACATGGGTTATGTGAAGATTACCTCACTTGCGACATTGCTTTCAATGCGGTTATGCCTCTAAGTCATGCTTCGACACATGGGAGATATAGCCGCATCGAGGGCGTTACAGGGTATGTCTACTTAATGAAACACAAGTCTAAGACCTTTGAAAAGTTCAAGGAATTTCAGAGTGAGGTTGAGAATCAACATGACAGGAAAATCAAGTTCTTACGATCAGATCATGGGGGAGAATATTTGAGTCACGAATTTGGCACGCACTTAAGGAAATGTGGAATTATTTCACAACTCACACCGCTTGGAACACATTAGCGTAATGGTGTGTCCGAACGTAGAAATCGCACTCTATTGGATATGGTGCGATCCATGATGCCTCTTACCGACCTACAGCTATCATTTTGGGGTTATGCTTTAGAGACTGCCGCATTCACTTTAAATAGGGCTCCGTCGAAATCCGTTGAGACGACACCGTATGAATTATGGTTTGGGAAGAAACCTAAGTTGTCGTTTCTGAAAGTTTGGGGATGCGTTGCTTATGTCAAGAAACTTCAACCTGAAAAGCTCGAACCCAAATCGGAAAAATGCGTCTTCATAGGATACCCTAAGGAAACTATTGGGTATACCTTCTACCTCAGATCCGAAGGCAAGATCTTTGTTGCCAAGAATGGATCCTTTCTAGAGAAAGAGTTTCGCTCGAAAGAAGTAAGTGGGAGGAAAGTAGAACTTGATGAAGTATTGCCTCTTGAACCAGAGAGTAGCGCAGCTTAAGAAAATGTTTCTGTGGTGCCTGCACCGACTAGAGAGGAAGATAATGATGATGATCATGAAACTTCAGATCGAGTTGCTACTTAACTTCGTAGGTCCACAAGGACACGTTTCGCACAAGAGTGGTATGGCAACCCTATCCTGGAAATCATGTTGTTAGACAATGGTGAACCTTCGAACTATGAAGAAGCGATGGCGGGCCCAGATTCTGAAAAATGGCTTGAAGCCATGAAATCCGAGATAGGATCCATGTATGAAAACAAAGTATGGACTTTGACTGGCTTGCCCGATGATCGGCGAGCCATAGAAAATAAATGGATCTTTAAGAAGAAGACAGACGCGGATGGTAATGTAACCATCTATAAGGCTCGGCTTGTCGCTAAGGGTTATCGACAAGTTCAAGGGGTTGACTACGATGAGACCTTCTCACCCGTAGCGAAGTTAAAGTCTGTCTGAATCATGTTAGCAATTGCCGCATTCTATGATTATGAGATATGGCAAATGGACGTCAAAATGGCATTCCTTAATGGTTTTCTTAAGGAAGAATTGTATATGATGCAGCCGAAAGGTTTTGTCAATCCTGAGAATGCTGACAAGGTATGCAAGCTCCAACGCTCGATCTATGGGCTGGTGCAAGCATCTCAGAGTTGGAACATTCGTTTTGATGAGATGATCAAAGCGTTTGGGTTTACGCAGATTTATGGAGAAGCCTGTGTTTACAAGAAAGTGAGTGGGAGCTCTGTAGCATTTCTCATATTATATGTGGATGACATACTATTGATGGGAAATGATATAGAACTCTTGGAAAGCATAAAGGCCTACTTGAATAAGTGTTTTTCAATGAAGGACCTTGGAGAAGCTGCTTACATATTAGGCATCAAGATCTATAGAGATAGATCGAGACGCCTCATTGGTCTTTCACAAAGCACGTACCTTGACAAGATATTAAAGAAGTTCAATATGGATCAGTCCAAGAAGGGGTTCTTGCCTGTATTGCAAGGTGTGAGATTGAGCATGGCTCAATGCCCGAACACGGCAGGAGATAGAGAAAAGATGAGTGTCATCCCCTATGCCTCGGCCATAGGGTCTATTATGTATGCCATGATGTGTACCAGACCTGATGTAAACCTTGCCGTAAGTTTGGTAGGTAGGTACCAAAGTAATCCCGGCAAGGAACACTGGACAGCGGTCAAGAATATCCTGAAGTACCTGAAAAGGACTAAGGAAATGTTTCTCGTTTATGGAGGTGACGAAGAGCTCGTCGTAAAGGGTTACGTCGACGCTAGCTTCGACACAGATCTGGATGACTCTAAGTCACAAACCGGATACGTGTATATTTTGAATGGTGGGGCAGTAAGCTGGTGCAGTTGCAAGTAGAGCGTCGTGGCGGGATCTACATGTGAAGCGGAGTACATGGCAGCCTCGGAGGTAGCACATGAAGCAGTTTGGGTGAAGGAGTTCGTCACCGACCTAGGAGTCATACCCAATGCGTCGGGGCCGATCAAACTCTTCTGTGACAACACTGGAGCTATTGTACTTGCCAAGGAGCCCAGGTTTCACAAGAAGACCAGACACATCAAGCGTCGCTTCAACTCCATTCATGAAAATGTTCAACATGGAGACATAGATATTTGTAAAGTACATACGGATCTGAATGTAGTAGATCCGTTGACTAAACCTCTCCCTAGAGCAAAACATGATCAACACCAGAATTCCATGGGTGTTCGATTCATCACAATGTAACTAGATTATTGACTCTAGTGCAAGTGGGAGACTGTTGGAAATATGCCCTAGAGGCAATAATAAAAGGATTATTAATGTATTTCCTTGTTCATGATAATTGTCTTTTATTCATGCTATAATTGTGTTATCCGGAAATCGTAATACATGTGTGAATACATAGACACCAACATGTCCCTAGTAAGCCTCTAGTTGACTAGCTCGTTGATCAACATATAGTCATGGTTTCCTGACTATGGACATTGGATGTCATTGATAACGAGATCACATCATTAGGAGAATGATGTGATGGACAAGACCCAATCCTAAACATAGCACAAGATCGTATAGTTCGTTTGCTAGAGTTTTTCCAATGTCAAGTATCTTTTCCTTAGACCGTGAGATCGTGTAACTCCCGGATACCGTAGGAGTGCTTTGGGTGTACCAAATGTCACAACGTAACTGAGTGACTATAAAGGTATACTACGGGTATCTCCGAAAGTGTCTGTTGGGTTGACACGGATCAAGACTGGGATTTGTCACTCCGTATAACGGAGAGGTATCTCTGGGCCCACTCGGTAATGCATCATCATAATGAGCTCAAAGTGACCAAGTGTCTGGTCACGGGATCATGCATTACGGTACGAGTAAAGTGACTTGCCGGTAACGAGATTGAACGAGGTATCGGGATACCGACGATCGAATCTCGGGCAAGTAACGTACCGATTGACAAAGGGAATTGTATACGGGGTTGCTTGAATCCTGGACATCGTGGTTCATCCAATGAGATCATCGAGGAGCATGTGGGAGCCAACATGGGTATCCAGATCCCGCTGTTGGTTATGACAGGAGAGCCGTCTCGGTCATGTCTACATGTCTCCCGAACCCGTAGGGTCTACACACTTAAGGTTCGGTGACGCTAGGGTTGTAGAGATATGAATATGCAGTAACCCGAAAGTTGTTCGGAGTCCCGGATGAGATCCCGGATGTCACGAGGAGTTCCGGAATGGTACGGAGGTGAAGAATTATATATAGGACGTGCAGTTTCGGCCATCGGGAGAGTTTCGGGGGTCACCGGTATTGTACCGGGACCACCGGAAGGGTCCCGGGGGTCCACCGGGTGGGGCCACCCATCTCGGAGGGCCCCATGGGCTAAAGTGGGGAGGGGAACCAGCCCATAGTGGGCTGGTGTGCCCCCTCTTGGCCCACCCCATGCGCCTAGGGTTGGGAACCCTAGGATGGGGGGCGCCCCACCTGGCTTGGGGGGCACTCCACCCCTTGGCCGCCGCCCCCCTAGGAGATCCCATCTCCTAGGGCCGGCGCACCCCCTAGGGGGCCTATATAAAGGGGGGGGAGGGAGGGGCAGCCGTACCCTTGACTCTTGGTGCCTCCCTCTCCCCTGCTACACCTCTCCCTCTCGCAGAAGAACGGCGAAGCCCTGCTACGGTGACTGCTGCATCCACCACCACGCCGTCGTGCTGCTGGATCTTCATCAACCTCTCCTCCCCCCTTGCTGGATCAAGAAGGAGGAGACATCACGCTGACCGTACGTGTGTTGAACACGGAGGTGCCGTCCGTTCGGCGCTAGGATCTCCGGTGATTTGGATCACGTCGAGTACGACTTCCTCATCCCCGTTCTTTGAACGCTTCCGCGCGTGATCTACAAAGGTATGTAGATGCAATCCGATCACTCGTTTCTAGATGAACTCATAGATGGATCTTGGTTAAACCATAGGAAATTTTTTGTTTTCTGCAACGTTCCCCAACATGGGTTGCAACACACACGAGGCCTTTTCGATCCCTCGGTTAACCGTTGGAGCATAAAACGAAGTCCACATGGTACGAAACTTGACAGGCGGTCTACCGGTTGTAAACCCAGGCCGCTTGGCAAGTATCGGTCCAATCCGAAAACGTTTAATACCCACACATGAAAAGAGGTAGAAAGGGACACCGGGTGACATAGAAGCGTCGGATTGCAAAACGGACAACGGGGAAAAAGCTCGGATGCATGAGACGAACAAGTATGCAGATGAAATGCACATGATGACATGGTATGCAATGCATGACACACAAGCACATGACAAGGCAACAACAGCGAATAACTGGAGGACACCTGGCACATCGGTCTCGGGGCGTTACATACCCATATCTACTTAAGTCATTAGTGAGAGTGATAACATAACGATAACCACCGCGAGCCTCAACGCTCATTGGACCGCACACATTAGTATGTATGATTTCCAATAAGTTGGTTGCTCACTCCATTGTTCTGAAGAACGGAGTCTTGGTCATTTTGCCCATGAGGCATGGTTCGCACGTGTCAAATGATTCATAATCAAGAGACTCCAAAAGTCCATCTGCATGGAGTTTCTTCACACTAGTGCAGAACCGAGCAATAGCACCGTTTCGTAAGGCCCTTTAGTGCCAGTTCGGTAACCGGCACTAAATTGTGGGCACTAAAGGCCCCCCCTTTAGTACCGGTTCAGCACGAACTGGTGCTAAAGGGCAACCACGTGGCACGAGCCAGCTCCGTGGGCGCGTAGGACATTAGTACCGGTTGGTAACACCAACCGGTACTAAATGTTTGAGTGTGTTTTGGTTTTATTTTTTATTTTTACTTTAATTTTGTGTTTTCAATTTAATTTAGTGATTGTTTTACATTATAATGAGTTGTTAAATCATTAGGTGAATGTACCGCATATTAGTTTGACTGGATGCATGTGGATCCTAGCTAAGTCATCAAGTATATGTCATGCATATCCATATTATATATACTTGATCACCTAAATAAGTGATCGAGGTAATATGGATATGGCATATACTTGATCACTTAGCTAGAATCCATCCGGTTGAAACTAATATGCAGTTTCTTTCATAAATGATATTAATAACTCATCATCATCATCATATTAATATAAAAACTCTTTCATCATATATATCATCCAACAACAGTTTTCATAGCTAGCTAAAAATCATCATATAATAGTCGTCTCATTACCACTACTTAATCATCATATAGTCATTACCGCTATCTAATCACCACCAACACTAGCTTAAAGAAGAAACATTCACTTGTACCAGAAGCAAAGATATCATCGAGTTCAACATGGTAATGATATTATAAGCGTTCATAACACCACAAAAGCAAATCACTCTTTGAGATTAAGTTCAGGACGAAGAACACGAACATGAGAGGACAAGTACTAAGAGCATGAACTAGCTAATTAATCACTCCTTCTGCTCTCTCTCAAGTAAAATAGCATAGAACATGTATAGCTTTGCTTGATTCATCATATTGAGCATGCAGATGAACCTGTCCTAATCAGTGGGTTGCGCTTCTTGATTGCCTGGCCCCCTATACTTCTTCTCTGTGATCGTTCACAATTTTGCTCCAGTCTTTTACTATTAAGCATTCCTCGCTATTAGAAATCCAGAATGCACTAAAGTGCATTGTAGGATATCTTGGCCGTAAGCTAACAATATTCATGGTACATTTAGTCTCGATCCAATCAGGCAAAACATTCATCGGGAGTCCCTGTTGAAGAACATCGTATAGTAACATACTTAGCAATGAAGTTTAGCTTAAAAAAATAATGTATGCAAAAGATGCACTGAGGAGAAATAGTAGAAATCTTACCATCTTTCCTAAATATATGTGACCGTAGTTCAGTACGAACTATTGGTCGCACGTTTTGAGTACTAACATTTCTAAGTTGCAGAAGAAAAAAATTTGTCTTGACAGCATCAAGATCCTCAAGCCATGAAACTTAATGACTTTGTCTCCTCGCAGTTTAGTTCAGCCCCGGGACAGTGGACGGTCCTGTCTACTTGATTGGAAGTAAGCTGTCAATATAATTGAGATCTATTAATTATTCACTGGTTCAAATAATCTTCATATCGAAGACAATAAAATATGGTTGAGAAACTCACATAATGTAGAACTGGAGGCGTCTGCACAATCGACCCAGATGTCTCTATTACCTTCAATATCTTCTTCCGGACGAATATCAAGGTGATAACCATATCAGGCTCAAATGGCATAAAGCTTGCATAGTGCTTGCCAAGTTTGCATTCAAATAGGTGTATGTGTCTGCATTGTATAATTTGACGTTGAAGGTATAACCATGCGCTCGGTCTCAGTAAACTCTTTTACCTCCATAGTTTTGTTAGGACTGAAACCTATCTTATCCAGACAAAAATTCTTGCATGGCAGGGGATACGCTAGTAGAATAGTGAAAATTAAATTAAAAAGTTGAAGCATAAGTCATGCTTAATTACGAAAAAGCCTTGTCGTTGTTGACTTACTGTATCCAACTTCGAAGTTCTCATCCAGCTTGATGCTGAAGCGTCTATCATCAACTAGAAAAATTTCTGCCGCACAGGCCGAGCTGGTCTTCGCAGTATTCGCACATAATGAAATCGTGTTCGTCGTCAGACGACATTCCTATGTTCATAGGTGAAACATTAAACACTTATTAGTTCCATTAATTCAACTAATTCTGTTAATTCAAATAGTTCAAATAATTAATTCAACTAATTCAACTAAGCACTTATGAAAAATATACCTAAATAAAGTAGCTGAACTAATTCAACTAACTAGTTCAACTAATTAATTCAACTAATTCAACTAAACTAGTTCTATTAATTTTATTACTAAAAATAAGGTAGCTAGTTCTATATAATAAAATGTTAATTAGATAATCAAATCTCATATAACTAAATTAAATATATATCTAACATATAATTTATATCTAATTCATCTAACATTTGACATTAATATCTAACATATGTTCATATATAGGTGAAACATTAAACACTTACTAGTTCTATTAATTCAACTAAATAAACTAGTTCTATTAATTCAACTAAGCATTTACTAAAAATAAACTAGTTCTATTAATTTCTTACTAAAATAAAGTAGGTAGTTCTATATAGTAATATTTTGATTAGATCATCAAATCTCATATACCTAATTTTCCTTACTAAAAATAAACTTGTTCTATTAATTTTCATACTAAAAATAAACTACTTATATTAATTCAACTAGTTCAAATCTCATATATATACCTAATTAATATCTAGCTAATTCATCTAAAATTGACATTAATATTTAACATCTTTTTCATATAATTCATCTAACATTAACATTCTAACATTATTATCTACGTAATTTATCTAACATTAATCTAAATAACAGAAAATAGAAAATAAGTAAAAACAATGTGTGTGTGTGTGTCTGTGTGTGTATGTGTGTGTGTGTTTGTGTGTGTGTGTGTATGTGTGTGTGTACGAGCGGGGGGCTGCGGCGTACGGGCGGCGGCGCGAGACGGCGATGCAACGGGGACGGGCGGCGGGGGTGACGGCGGTGACGGCGACGACGGGTGGCGGGGGCGACGGCGGTGACGGCGACGACGGGCGCGGGGCCTGCGAGGGCGGCGCGCGATGGGCGACGGTGCGGCGACGGCAGCGATGTCGCGCGAAGAAGTTGGATCAAGAAGAAGTGGTGGTCGATGAAACTAAATTTTTCGTAAGTGCCATATATATAGGAGGGGCCTTTAGTACCGGTTGGAGCCACCAACCGGTACTAAAGGCCAATTTTCGCCAAGCCAAGGGGCGGGAAACGGCCCCTTTAGTACCGGTTCGTGCCACGAACCGGTACTAAAGACCCAATCATTAGTATCGGTTGGAGCCACCAACCGGTACTAATGGTTGTGCGCTGCCACCGGCGGTGCACAATGTTTAGTCCCACCTCGCCGAGCGAAGGGCAGCCGCACTGGTTTACAAACTCAGCCGCGGCTGCTCCTTCGAACTTCTCTATATAGCAGGCTTTTGGGCCTAACTATAGCGCGCTGCCCTGTGAGCCTGCTGGCCCTTCTGGACAGCGCCCCAATGATTTTTTATATAGTTTTTTCTTTTCTGCATTATTTATTTTCTTTTATTTATTTTAGAGTAATTTTTTATATAGTTTTTTTTCTTTTCTGCATTATTTATTTTCTTTTATTTATTTTAGAGTAATTTTTTATATAGTTTTTTTCTTTTCTGCATTATTTATTTTCTTCTATTTATTTTTGAGTAGTTTTTTTTTCTGTATTTAGTTTCTTTGTGACCCTCTCTACTCTTTCGCACATGCTATGCGGGTGAAATGATGATACCATGCCAAGTTTCAACATTTTCAGAGTTCATTTTTTAGTGATTTTCAATTTCACGGTCATTTAGCTCTCTAAACAATTAGGTAAATGACCGAAAAACAACAAATGATGTCAGAACATGTTGGAAATTGATGACGTTGCTTTGAATGCTGCATACTGAACACAAAAGAAGTCCGGAGTTCAAATAAGTTTAAAAAACATTGAAATGCCCGTGTAACACATGAGTTCTCGTCCGAAACCCTGATACTCCGAAAGAGATTGTCCAGTTTGTACACGAAGTGCGTCCAGTTTTTGCCATGACCCTCTCTACTCTTTCGCACATGCTATGCGGGTGAAATGATGATACCATGCTAAATTTCAACATTTTCACAGTTCATTTTGTAGAGATTTTCAATTTCACGGTCATTTAGCTCTTTAAACAATTCGGTAAATGACTGAAAACAACAAATGATGTCAGAACATGTTGGAAGTTGATGACGTCGCTTTGAATGCTGCATACGGAACACAAGAAGTCCAGAGTTCAAATAAGTTATTAAAAATAAAAAAGAGGTGCAATGCTGGTTAATTTGCTTCAAGCCTTCCGGAATAGTGTAGACTGCACTTCACATAGCTCAGTGCAATCTATGCTATTCCGAAAGGCTTGAAGCTAATCAACGTGTAGGTGAGCATTGCGCCTCTTCGTCATTGTCTCTGCACTCACGGCTTATAAACCGCTCATACTGCCTCTCTCTCGGCGAGGTGGGACTAAAAATTAGCTTACTAAGAAACTCTAGTACCGGTTCATGCCATGAACCGGTACTAAAGGTCTTCATGGGGGCCCCAGCCTGACCACAGCCGCACTGGCCTCATTAGTACCGGTTCGTGGCATGAACCGGTACTAAAGGTTGCCCACGAACCGGTACTAATGATGCCTGCCCGCCTAGCCGTTGGAACCGACACTAATGGTCACATTAGTGCCGGCTCAAATTCAAACCGACACTAATGTGCTTCACATTTGACCCTTTTTCTACTAGTGTCATGCGTTTGACACCAATGTGACCAAGGCGGCAGTGCCACAAGTATGTGGGACTATCATTATCAACCTTACATCTTTTGGCACTCACACTATGAATATGTGTAACATCACGTTCGAGATTCAATAAGAATAAACCATTGACTAGCGGGGCGTGACCATAAAACATATCTCTCATATAAATAGAACAACCATTATTCTTAGATTTAAATGAGTAGCCATCTCACATTAAACGAGATCCAGATACAATGTTCATGCTTAAAGCTGGTACTAAATAACAATTATTGAGGTTTAAAACTAATCCCGTAGGTAAATGTAGAGGTAGCGTGCCGACGGCGATCACATCGACCTTGGAACCATTCCCGACGCGCATCATCACCTCGTCCTTCGCCAGTCTCCACTTATTCCGCAGCTCCTGTTTTGAGTTACAAATATGAGCAACCGCACCGGTATCAAATACCCAGGAGCTACTACGAGCGCTGGTTAGGTACACATCAATAACATGTATATCACATATACCTTTGGTATTGCCGGCCTTCTTATCCGCTAAGTACTTGGGGCAGTTCCGCTTCCAGTGACCGTTTCCCTTGTAATAAAAGCACTCAGTCTCAGGCTTGGGTCCATGCTTTGGCTTCTTCCCGACAACTGGCTTACCGGGCGCGGCAACTCCCTTGCCATCCTTCTTGAAGTTCTTCTCACCCTTGCCTTTCTTGAACTTAGTGGTTTTATTCACCATCAACACTTGATGTTCCTTTTTGATCTCCACCTCCGCTAATTTCAGCATTGAATATACCTCAGGAATGGTCTTTTCCATCCCATGCATATTGAAGTTCATCACAAAGCTCTTGTAGCTAGGTGGGAGCGACTAAAGGATTCTGTCAACGACCGCATCATCCGGGAGATTAACTCCCAGCTGAGATAAGCGGTTGTGCAACCCAGACATTTTGAGTATGTGCTCGCTGACAGAACTATTCTCCTCCATATTACAACTGTAGAACTTGTCGGAGACTTCATATCTCTCGACCCGGGCATGAGCTTGGAAAACCATTTTCAGCTCTTGGAACATCTCATATGCTCCGTGCTGCTCAAGACGCTTTTGGAGCCCCGGTTCTAAGCTGTAAAGCATGCCGCACTGAACCAGGGAGTAATCATTACTACGCGACTTCCAGGCATTCATAATGTCTTGAGTTGCTGGGAAAACAGGTGCATCACCTAGCGGTGCTTCAAGGTCATATGCTTTCTTGGCAGCTATGAGGATAATCCTCAGGTTACGGACCGAGTTCGTGTATTTTCTACCATCGTCTTTCAGCTTGGTTTTCTCTAGGAACGCGTTGAAGTTGAGGGCAACATTAGCGTGGGCCATTTGATCTACAAGACATATTGCAAAGTTTTAGACTATGTTCATGATAATTAAGTTCATCTAATCAAATTATTTAATGAACTACCACTCAGATAGACATCCCTCTAGTCATCTAAGTGATACATGATCCGAGTCAACTAGGCTGTGTCCGATCATCACGTGAGACGGACTAGCCATCATCGGTGAACATCTTCATGTTGATCGTACCTTCTATACGACTCATGTTCGACCTTTCGGTCTTCCGTGTTCCGAGGCCATGTCTGTACATGCTAGGCTCGTCAAGTCAACCTAAGTGTATTGCGTGTGTAAATCTGGCTTACACCCGTTGTATGCGAACGTTAGAACCTATCACACCTGATCATCACGTGGTGCTTCAGAACAACGGACCTTAGCAACGGTGCACAGTTAGGGGAACATAATTCTTGATATTTTAATGAGGGATCATCTTATTTATGCTACCGTCGTTCTAAGCAAATAAGATGTAAACATGATAAACATCACATGTAATCAAATAGTGACATGATATGGCCAATATCATTTTGCTCCTTTTGATCTCCATCTTTGGGGCGCCATGATCATCATCGTCACCGGCATGCCACCATGATCTCCATCATCGTGTCTTCATGAAGTTGTCTCGCCAACTATTACTTCTACTACTATAGCTAACAGTTAGCAATAAAGTAAAGTAATTACATGGCGTTTTCATTGACACGCAGGTCATACAATAAATTAAGACAACTCCTATGGCTCCTGCCGGTTGTCATACTCATCGACATGCAAGTCGTGATTCCTATTACAAGAACATGATCAATCTCATACATCACATATATCATTCATCACATCCTTTTGGCCATATCACATCACACGACATATGCTGAAAGAACAAGTTAGACGTCCTCTAATTGTTGTTGCAAATTTTTACGTGGCTGCTATAGGTTTCTAGCAAGAACGTTTCTTACCTACGCCAAAACCACAACGTGATATGCCAATTTCTATTTACCCTTCATAAGGACCCTTTTCATCGAATCCGATCCGACTAAAGTGGGAGAGACAGACACCCACTAGCCACCTTATGCAACTAGTGCATATCAGTAGGTGGAACCTGTCTCACGTAAGCGTACGTGTAAGTTCGGTCCGGGCCGCTTCATCCCACGATGCCACCGAATCAAGATAAGACTAGTAACGACAAGTAAATTGGCAAAATCGACGCCCACAACAATTTGTGTTCTACTCGTGCATATAAACTACGCATAGACCTGGCTCATGATGCCATTGTTGGGGATCATTACAGAAATTAAAATTTTTCTACGCATCACCAAGATCAATCTATGGAGTTTACTAGCAAAGAGAGGGGAGTGCATCTTCATACCTTTGAAGATCATGATGCAGAAGCATTGCAAGAACGTGGTCGGTGGAGTCGTACACGAAGCGATTCAGATCGTGACCGATTCCGATCTAAGCACCGAACAACGGTGCCTCCGTGTTGAACACACGTGCAGCCTGGTGACATCTCCCGCGCCTTGATCCAGCAAGGAGAGAGGGAGAGGTTGGGGAAGACTCCGTCCAGCAGCAGCACGATGGCGTGGTGGTGGTGGAGGAGCGTGGCACTCCAGCAGGGCTTCGCCAAGCAATGCGAGATACGAGGAGGGAGAGGGGTAGGGCTGCGCTAGGAGAAGGGGTGCGGTTGCCCTCCTATCGCCCTACTATTTATAGGGGGAGGGGGAGAGGGGGCCGGCCCGTAGATCCATCTAGAGGGGGGGGTGGCGGCCCCCTTAGGGTTTCCAACTAGGGGGAGGGGGCGCCCCCCTAGGGTTTCCAACCCTAGGCGGCTTGGGCCCTTGGGGGGGGGCGCATCAGCCCACTAAGGGGCTGGTTCCCACCCAACTACAGCCCATTAGGTCCTTTGGGGCAGGTGGACCCTCCCGGTGGACCCTCGGAACCCCTTCGTTGGTCCCAGTAGAATACCGATAAACCCCGAAACCTTTCCGGTGACTGAAACTGGACTTCCCATATATAAATCTTTACCTCCAGACCATTCGGAAACTCCTCGTGACGTTCGGGATCTCATCCAGGACTCTGAACAACATTCGATAACCACATACATCTATTCCCTATAACCCTAGTGTCATCGAACCTTAAGTGTGCAGACCCTACGGGTTCGGGAGGCATGTAGACATGACTGAGACATCTCTCCGGCCAATAGCCAATAGCAGGATCTGGATACCCATGTTGGCCCCCACATGCTCCACGATGATCTCATCGGATGAACCACGATGTTAAGGATTTAATCAATCTCGTATACGATTCCCTTTGTCTACCGGTATAGCACTTGCCCGAGATTCGATCGTCGGTATACCGATACCTTGTTCAATCTCGTTACGGCAAATCTCTTTACTCGTTCCGTAACACATCATCTCGTGATCAACTTCTTGATCACACTGAGCTCATTATGATGATGTCCTACCGAGTGGGCCCAGAGATACCTCTCCGTCATACGGAGTGACAAATCCCAGTCTTGATTCGTGCCAACCCAACAGATACTTTCGGGGATACCCGCAGTGTTACTTTATAGCCACCCAGTTACGTTGTGACATTCGGCACACCCAAAGTACTCCTACAGTATCCGGAAGTTGCACAATCTCATGGTCTAAGGAAAAAAGATACTTGACATTAGAAAAGCTTTAGCAGACAAACTACACGATCTTGTGCTATGCTTAGGATTGAGTCTTGTCCATCACATCATTCTCCTAATGATGTGATCCCATGACATCCAATGTCCATGGTTAGGAAACCGTAACCATCTATTGATCAACGAGCTAGTCAACTAGAGGCTCACTAGGGACATGTTGTGGTCTATGTATTCACAGATGTATTACGATTTCCTGATAACACAATTATAACATGAACAATAGACAATTATCATGAACAAGGAAATATAATAATAACCATTTTATTATTGCCTCTAGGGCATATTTCCAACACTCCCATCCTTCCCTCTTCTCCTTTAGGTGGAAACCTACTAGGACTTGGAGTCCTAGTAGGATTCCCCTTCTCCCGGCGCGCTCTAGCCTGGCCGGCCGGCCTCCCCCTCCCTCATTTAGATACGGGGCAGGGGGGCACCCTAGAACACACAAGTTGATCTTTTAGCCATGTGCGGTGCCCCCTCCACAGTTTCACACCTTGGTCATATCGTCGTAGTGCTTAGGCGAAGCCTTGCGCCGGTAACTTCATCATGACCATCACCACGCCATCGTGCTGACGGAACTCTCCCTCGGCCTCAACTGGATCAAGAGTTCGAGGGACGTCACCGAGCTGAACATGTGCAGATCGCGGAGGTGCCGTGCGTTCGGTACTTGATCGGTTGGATCACAAAGACGTTCGACTACATCAACCACGTTACTAAATGCTTCCACTTTCGGTCTATGAGGGTACGTGGACACACTCTCCACGCTCGTTGCTATGCTTCTCCTAGATAGATCTTGGCAATTTTTTTGAAATACTTCGTTCCTCCACAATGGCATCCGAGCCGGGTCTATGCATAGATGTTATATGCACAAGTAGAACACAAAGAGTTGTGAGCGATAATAGTCATACTGCTTACCAGCATGTCATACTTTGATTCGGCGGTATTGTTGGATGAAGCGGCCCAGACCGACATAAATGACCGCGTTCATGAGATTGGTTCTACCGTCATGCTTCGCACACAAGTGGCTAGTGGGTGTCTGGTTCTCCAGCTTTAGTTGAATCGAGTTTGATTATGGCTGGTCCTTGTTAAAGGTTAAAACATCACACTTGATGAAAAGTCATTGTGGATTTGATCCGTAGGTAAGAACGGTTCTTGCTAGAAGCCCGTAGCAGCCATGTAAAACTTGCAACAACAAAGTAGAGGATGTCTAACTTGTTTTTGTAGGGCTTGCTGTGATGTGATATGGTCAAGACATGATGATATATACATTTTTGTATGAGATGATCCTGTTTTGTAAAAGTTATCGGCAGCTGGCAGGAGCCTTATGGTTGTCGCTTTATTGTATGAAATGCAATCGCCATGTAATTGCTTTACTTTATCACTAAGCGGTAGCGATAGTCGTAGAAGCAATAGTTGGCGAGATGACAATGATGCTTCGACGAAGATCAAGGTCAAGCCAGTGACGACGGTGATCATGACGGTGCTTTGGAGATGGAGATCAAAGGCACAAGATGATGATGGCCATATCATATCACTTATATTGATTGCATGTGATGTTTATCCTTTATGCATCTTATTTTGCTTAGTATGGCGGTAGCATTATAAGATGACCTCTCACTAAATTTCAAGGTATAAGTGTTCTCCTTGAGTATGCACCGTTGCGACAGTTCATCGTGCGGAGACACCACATGATGATCGGGTGTGATAAGCTCTACGTTCACATACAATGGGTGCAAGCCAGTTTTGCACACGCAGAATACTCGGGTTAAACTTGACGAGCCTAGCATATGCAGATATGGCCTCGGAACACTGAGACCGAAAGGTCGAGCATGAATCATATAGTAGATATGATCAACATAGTGATGTTCACCATTGAAAACTACTCCATCTCACGTGATGATCGGACATGGTTTAGTTGATATGGATCACGTGATCACTTAGATGATTAGAGATATGTCTATCTAAGTGGGAGTTCTTAAGTAATATGGTTAATTGAACTTTAATTTATCATGAACTTAGTACCTGATAGTATTTTGCATGTCTATGTTGTTGTAGATAAATGGCCCGTGCTACCATTCCGTTGAATTTTAATGCGTTCCTAGAGAAAGCTAAGTTGAAAGATGATGGTAGCAACTACATGGACTGGGTCCGTAACTTGAGGATTATCCTCATTGCTGCACAGAACAATTACGCCCTGGAAGCACCGCTAGGTGCAAGACCCACTGCAGGAGCAACACCGGATGTTATAAATGCCTGGCAGAGCAAAGCTGATGACTACTCGATAGTTCAATGTGCCATGCTTTACGGCTTAGAACCGGGATTTCAATGACGCTTTGAACGTCATGGAGCATATGAGATGTTCCAGTAGTTGATGTTAATATTTCAAGAAAATGCCGGGATTGAGAGATATGAAGTCTCCAATAAGTTCCACAACTACAAAATGGAGGAGAATAGTTTTGTCAGTGAACATATACTCAGAATGTCTGGGTACCACAATCACTTGACTCAACTGGGAGTTAGTCTTCTGGTTGATAGTGTCATTGACAGAGTTCCTCAATCACTGCCACCAAGCTACAAAAGCTTCATGATGAACTATAATATGTAAGGGATGGATAAGACAATTACCGAGCTCTTCGTGATGCTAAAGGCTGCGGAGGTAGAAATCAAGAAGGAGCATCAAGTGTTGATGGTTAACAAGACCACTAGTTTCAAGAAAAAGGGCAAAGGGAAGAAGGGGAACTTCAAGAAGAACGGCAAGCAAGTTGCTACTCAAGTGAAGAAGCCCAAGTCTGGACCTAAGCCTGAGACTGAGTGCTTCTACTGCAAAGGGACTGGTCACTGGAAGCGGAACTGCCCCAAGTATTTGGCGGATAAGAAGGATGGCAAAGTGAAAGGTATATTTGATATACATGTTATTGACGTGTACCTTACTAATGCTCGTAGTAGCGCCTGGGTATTTGATACTGGTTCTGTTGCTCATATTTGCAACTCGAAATAGGGGCTACGGATTAAGTGAAGATTGGCTAAGGACGAGGTGACGATGCGCGTGGAAAATGGTTCCAAAGTCGATGTGATCGCCGTCGGCACGCTACCTCTACATCTAACTTCGGGATTAGTTTTAGACCTGAATAATTGTTATTTGGTGCCACCATTAATCATGAACATTATATCTGGATCTTATTTAATGCAAGAGGTTGTTCATTTAAATCAGAGAATAATGGTTGTTCTATTTATATGAGTTATATCTTTTATGGTCATGCACCCTTGATGAGTGGTCTATTTTTATTGAATCTCAAAAGTAGTGATACACATATTCATAGTATTGAAGCCAAAAGATATAAGTTTAATAATGATAGTGCAACTTATTTGTGGCACTGCCGCTTAGGTCATATTGGTCTATAGCGCACGAAGAAACTCCATGCTGATGGGCTTTTGGAATCACTTGATGCTTGCGAACCATGCTTCTTTTGGGCAATATGACTAAGACTCCGTTCTCCGGAACAATGCAGTGAGCAACAGACTTGTTGGAAATAATACATACTGATGTATGCGGTCCGATGAGTGTTGAGGCTCGTGGTGGGTATCGTTATTTTCTGACCTTCACAAATGATTTGAGAAGATATGGGTATATCCACTTGATGAAACATAATTATGAAACATTTGAAAAGTTCAAAGAATTTCAGAGTGAAGTGGAAAATCATCGTAACAAGAAAATAAAGTTTCTACGATCTGATCGTGGAGGTGAATATTTGAGTTATGAGTTTGATCTTCATTTGAAACAATGCGGAATACTTTCGCAACTCACGCCACCCAGAACACCACACCGTAACGGTGTGTCCGAATGTCGTAACCACGCTTTATTAGATATGGTGTGATCTATGATGTCTCTTATTGATTTACCGCTATCGTTTTGGGGTTATGCTTTAGAGA
The DNA here is from genome assembly GCF_003073215.2 of Triticum urartu. Taxonomy (NCBI): domain Eukaryota; kingdom Viridiplantae; phylum Streptophyta; class Magnoliopsida; order Poales; family Poaceae; genus Triticum; species Triticum urartu. The sequence goes on from NC_053025.1 coordinate 582,332,023, forward strand.
CGACTGCATTCATGTTAAATAGGGCACCGTCTAAATCCGTTGAGATGACGCCATTTGAACTGTGGTTTGGCAAGAAACCCTAGTTGTCGTTTCTTAAAGTTTGGGCTGCGATGCTTATGTGAAAAAGCTTCAACCTGATAAGCTCGAACCCAAATCGGAGAAATGTGTATTCATAGGATACCCAAAGGAGACTGTTGGGTACACCTTCTATCACAGATCCAAAGGCAAGATTTTCGTTGCTAAGAATGGATCCTTTCTAGAGAAGGAGTTTCTCTCGAAAGAAGTGAGTGGAGGAAAGTAGAACTTGATGAGGTAATTGTACATGCTCCCTTATTGGAAAGTAGTTCATCACAGAAATCAGTTCATGTGATTCCTACACCAATTAGTGAGGAAGCTAATGATGATGATCATGAAACTTATGATCAAGTTACTACCAAACCTCGTAGGTCAACCAGAGTAAGATCCACACTAGAGTGGTATGGTAATCCTGTTCTAGAGGTCATGTTACTTGACCATGATGAACCTACGAACTATGAGGAAGCGATGATGAGCCCAGATTCCGCAAAATGGCTTGAGGCCATGAAATCTGAGATGGGATCCATGTATGAGAACAAAGTGTGGACTTTGGTTGACTTGCCCGATGATCGGTGTCGGTGTTAAAACCGATAGATCTCGGGTAGGGGGTCCTGAACTGTGCGTTCAAGGATCGAGCGTAACAGGAGGCAGGGGACACAATGTTTACCCTGGTTCAGGCCCTCTTAATGGAGGTAATACCCTACTTCCTGCTTGATTGACTTTGATGAGTATAGGGGTTACAAGAGTTGATCTACCTCGAGATTGTAATGGCTAAACCCTAGATGTCTAGCCTGTCTGATTATCATTGTCTCTACAAACTAAACCCTCCGGTTTATAAAGACACCGGAGGGGGCTAGGGTTGTATAGAGTCAGTTTACAGAGAAAGGAATCTTCATATCTGCACGCCAAGCTTGCCTTCCACACCAAGGAGAGTCCCAGCCATACACAGGGGAAAACCTTCTATCTCATATCTTCGCGGCCCATTAGTCCGGGCCATGTTACGTAGCCCGGACGCCTGAGGACCCCTTAATCCAGGACTCCCTCAGTAGCCCCTGAACCAGGCTTCAATGGCAATGTGTCCGGTGCGTAGATTGTCTTCGGCATTGCAAGGCAGGTTCCTCCTCTGAACACTTAAAAGTAGTTGATCACCAGTGCTATATCCGGCGTTGTACAATAGTCACAATCCTTAAACATAAAGGCAAAATACAAATAAGTTCTGTCTTCTGACGATTTTACTGATGAGACGTTATGTCCGGCCATTTTATTATTTCGAACCGTTTTCCGGCCTTCCATTTTGCGCTTCGAGACGCAGCCTCCAACGACACGTCTTGTCGAAGCAGAGATCATGCCCCCTTATTACGGGATTCTCATCAATACGAGTTTGGGAAACCCAACCCTGTCGTTTCGCACGACCCCTTGGGAATAGGTGAGTTTTAAGGCTCGTGGGGGGACGCATGATATTCACTGCCTTTGTAAGGAGATAAGGTTCCCCCTTTTTACCCCACGCCTTCCTCTTCCTCAGCCCATCCTCCCTTGAGCTCTAGCGCCCAAGCTTCAATCTTCTCCGTTCCTAGAAAGTACTCCAGCCATGTCCGAATCCGGAGCGCAGGGCAAGTGGATGGCTTCCTCCATCACGGAGAGAAACATCAAGGGACTCCGGGAAGCGGGGTATCTGGCCAAGGAGATTGCCCACCGGCTCCTGGCCAAAAAGCAGATCATCCCTACACCAAAGCCTAATGAGAGGGTAGTTTCTATCCCTCATTTCCTCTGCGGACTGGGGTTTCCCCTTCATCCTTTCGTCCGAGGCCTCATGTTCTACGACGGGCTAGATTTTCATGATCTAGCCCTAAATTCCTTCCTCAACATTTCGGCGTTTATCGTTGTATGCGAGGCATTCCTCCGCATTCCCCCCACTTCGGCATATGGCTCAAGGTCTTCAATGTGAAGCCAAAAATGGTGGACGGCCAGCACGCGGATTGCAGAGGCGCTATGGTGAGCAAGCTTCCCAAATGTCACTTGGCCTAAGGGCACCTTCGTGGAGACCGTGAAGGGATGGCAGCAGGAGTGGTTCTATGTCACAGAGCCCCATGACCCCACATGGGCCGCTCCTGGTGAGTACAAGTCCGGTCCTCCGATGCGGCTGGCGTCCTGGCTTAACAAGGGCCTGGACTGGGCATCATCTGATGAGGTGATGACGCTGCAGAAGTGTATCAAGAGCATGGTAGACAAGAACACCAGCCTTGCCAGCGTGATCCAGGTGATGCTCTTTCGCCAGATTCTCCCATGTCAGGCGCGTCAAGAGTTTGTGTGGGAGTTCAATCCGGCCGGTCCCCGGACCCTGCAGCGGTTCTTCGGCATGAAGCACAAAGACATGTGGAAGCTGCTTTTCAAGACCCAGAAATCATGGCCAGAGACAACCGAAGACCTCGGCTACGACAGCACCCATGCTGTGACCGCCGTAAGTTCTTTGATAACCTTACTTTGCAAGTCCAAGGAGTATACTAAACTCCCCATTCTCTCCGCAGAGCTGGACGAAGAAAGTGGAACGGATTCACTGTCCGGCTTCGCTACCCGAAGACCCAGCTATTCCTCTATTGATGAGGATGCTGGTTCCGACGCCATACCAGGCGCCGAAAAAGAAGGTCAAGAAGAAGGGCTAGGAGGGCAAGAGTGGCCCCCGCCATAAAGGTGCTTCAGACGTAGTGTCCGAAGACACCGAAACTCTCTCCTACCCTGACGAAGAGGAAGAGGAGGAGGAAGAGAGCCACCCCCCCCTAAGGGGGAGAGGAAGAAAAGGGCAGCCTCCGCTGATCTAGAGGCGGAGGCGTCCAAGAAAGGGAAGAACTCCCTTACGAATGACTCCGAATCAGATGCCAGCGAGTGGCTCCGCAGGCCGAAGCCCTTGGCTGGATCGTAAGTACTCAAAGGTATATATATATATATCCGGCTTTTTTGCCTTGTGGTTGTAACACGTTTAAATTGTGTGCTGTAGTCCGGTTCATGTCCTCCCCCAGCGATCTTCATCTTCTGGGAACTCGCTGGGTCCGAACATGATGGAGAGCGAATCACCTCCACCAGCCTCCTCCCCACTGCCGCGGATAACACCGAGGTGTTGTCCTGAAGGACCCTTCCAGGACAGGGAGAGGTGCAAGAGGCTGCCCAGACGGCGCCAGAGGGTGATACCCCAGCGGCCGAAATCATGGGGGAACCAACCCCCATGGAGACCGGAGACGGGGGCCATGTTCAATTTGGCCCCCAACCAAATGTCATTCCGAAGATCTACACGGCTTCAGAGTCAGATGGGCAGCCTCCTTCAAAAGAAGGGGGCGCGCCCACCCCACCAGCAACTTCTGTCCATGCGGAGGTGCCGGGCACTCTGACGGGCGCGCTCCGGGGCGCCACCATCGTGGAGGAGCATCATACCCTTATGGGTACGGTGATTGCAAAGGTTCAGTCCGCTAAAAGCGGATTGAACGAAGCCTACACTAGCCTTTTAAGAGGCTTTGAGGTATGTGCTTTACAATGCCTTCTAGCTATGTATAAGAAGAATGCGTGTGTATAGATAGTAGCCCGTGAGACTCTGTTCTGTGTTCACAAAGAAAAGCCGAACAGAGGATCAAATAATTTATCCAGGGTATTAACATACATATCTTAAAAAAATAGGCTGTGATGCAGGCGTCAGCTTCTCATGCCACCGAAGCTTCTGAGCTAAGGCAGAAGTTAGAGGAAAAACAAGGTATGTAACGCTGAAAACCTGTCTGGAATAAGATCAACTCCGAATTGTTATCTTAATGAGCTTTTTTAATAATACTCATAGCTGATGCGGTGAAGGTCGAGACCCTCAAGAACGTGTTGGCCGAAGCCAAGAAGGAGGAGGAGGAAGAGCAAATCTCCCGCCGGAAACATGAAGCAAGGGGGAGGAAGTCCAACAAGAGATCAAGGATGACATAAAAAAATCTGAGTCCTTAAAGCGCAAGATTTCAGATCAAGAGTCCGAACTTGCTAAGGCCGTCCAAAGTGCACAGGAGGCCCGGACTGAAGCCCAAAGCACTGTCTGGGAGATCCAAGAGGCAAAGTAGATTGCGGCGAGTAAGGCCTTTAATATGCAGAGCAAATTCGTGAAGAAAAGGTATATCTTGTTAACCCGGATTTGGAGTTCTCCAGGAGTGTTTGCGGACCTACCCCGGAGTGTTGCTGATGCTGCGGAGTTCTTTCAGGCCGAAAAGGGGAGCTCAACAGAGAAGCTGTTCTGGTCGCATTACCTTGCGCCAGAGCATCCCGTGCCCCTAAGCGATTAGCTGAAGCAGTGGACCGAACTGCATAGGTAGCCGAATTGGCCATGAGGGATTTGATAATCCGTCTTTGGCTCGCCGAACCCATGCACAGTAGCTACTTTGGTCTCGTGAAGCGGCTGGTCGGTGCCTGCCCTCGGCTTGATGACGTGAAGTGGTCAGTCTGCATTAAAGGTGCGCGGATGGCCTTCACCCGTGTCAAGGTGCAGTGGGGGAAGATGGACGCTGTCAAGCTTGCAACAGAGGGATCACCCGCAGGCAAAGAGCACTGCACGCCGGAGCGGTATTTCGATGATGTCCTGAAAGGATCCCGCATTGTAGAGGGCCAGTGTTCTAAGGACATCATTTTTGAATGAATGTATATATGTTGTCCAATCCTGTATGAAACAAGGCTTATGCATGATATGTTCCTTGTTTTACTTTAAAATATCTCCTCCTGTGTGGCTGTTTATGATATCTGAGAGTTGGCCAGTCGTCGGCTTCCGCTCCACGTAGATAGTACGGGGGTGTTCGGGATAGCACTTAAACACACTTGACCCAACGTCTTGGTCCATGAAGGAGGTGGTAGTGCGGCGAACCAGGCAATCGGACTATGTGGCTTTATCGCTCTCACTTAGCCATAGGAGTTTTATAATGAGAGTGTGGGCGCAACCCCTAGTATTGTTCGATTATCCGAACCTGGGTGCCATGAATGCCCGGCCGGGTGTATGCCGACCCATCGCATAATGTGGAAAAAATCACAAGAGATTTATACTTAGTCACCGAATAGCTGACCAGCTCTCGCCGCATCATGACCGTCAGTTTTCGGCTTTCTCTACTGAGGTGTTTGTCCGGATGAACCGGAAACACAATCGTAGTAGTTCTCCCTTTACTACCTTAGCCGATCAAGCGGAAGTAAGGTAGCAACCACAGGATCCGGGAAACCCATCTATTGACCAAAGACATGATTCAGAGCTAATACATGTAATGCTATATTCGGGACGCCGAGTTGCACTGTGAAAGTGTTCGGACTTTATTTTAGTATTTAAAAATGTACGTGGCCTGATAGAGCCCCTGGTGATTTAAGTCGTACCGAGGTGCACATGACAATCAGAAAAGGGAACACATATAACGAGATAGGCCAACACCGCATAGGTTGGGCTAAAAACTGTTTCCATTATAGTCTGATTGATACGTCAAAACGTATTGGTACAAATAGTGCAGTAAGCAACAAGGCTATTTTACATGCCGAACACCAGGGGAAGCTGTGCATGTGTCATGAAAACAGACGAGGTGATCTTTAAAGATCCTTTAGGTACTCTGCCATGCATCTGTGCTGCTTTTCTCCCTGGTGTATTGTCCTTCGAGAGGATCATCGATCGGTGTGTTTATAATAGGCCTTGAAAAGAGGCCTTGGTACCGTCAAGAAGGTGATGTGGGTCGTAAGGAACCTGGAAAAATAAAAGGAAGAGAAAAAGGAATATGAGTGTCCTGATAGGGTCCGTATTGTGGACTTTACCTTTATTATGCCTCCATCCTTTCCCATGGTATCTTTAACGCGTAATTATGTACGCATGGTACAAATGCCACAATTTGATAGGGGTTGAGATGGAGGCCGAGTTGCTAGTCGAGCTCCTGACAAGCTGGGCTATCGTACTGTGGGGTAGTCCGGACTCGTTTGACGATGTCGGGTGACTTGGCCGCCGATGTAATAGTTGGCTTGATAAGGCCACCTTGTACTTCTGCTGCCAGTGCCGTAGTGTGCTCCTCAGTACGGAGGGAGCGTTCCATGTTTCCATTGACTGTTATAACACCGCGTGGTCCGGGCATCTTGAGTTTGAGGTAGGCATAATGTGGGACCGCGTTGAAGCGAGCGAACGCGGTTCGTCCGAGCAGTGCATGGTAGCCGCTCCGGAAGGGGACGATGTTGAAGATTAGGTCTTCGCTGAGGAAGTTGTCCGGCGAACCGAAGACGGCCTCCAATGTGATTGAGCCCGTGCAGCGGGCCTCTATGCCAGGTATTACTCCTTTAAAGGTAGTTTTAGTGGGCTTGATTCTTGACGGATCAATGCCCATCTTGCGGACTGTGTCCTGATAAAGCAGATTAGGGCTGCCGCCGTCGTCCATTAGGACTCCCGTAAGGTGGAATCTATCGATGATTGGGCCAAGGACCAATGGGGCCGAACCCCCATGACAGATATGAAGGAAATATGCCCTAGAGACAATAATAAAGTTGTTATTTATATTTCCTTATATCATGATAAATGTTTATCATTCATGCTAGAATTGTATTAACCGGAAACATAGTACATGTGTGAATACATAGACAAACATAATGTCACTAGTATGCCTCTACTTGACTAGCTCGTCGAATCAATGATGGTTATGTTTCCTAACCATAGACATGAGTTGTCATTTGATTAACGGGATCACATCATTAGAGAATGATGTGGTTGACTTGACCCATCCGTTAGCTTAGCACGATGATCGTTTAGTTTGTTGCTATTGCTTTCTCCATAACTTATACATGTTCCTATGACTATGAGATCATGGAACTCCCGAATACTGGAGGAACGCTTTGTGTGCTACCAAACGTCACAACGTAACTGGGTGATGATAAAGGTGCTCTACAGGTGTCTCCGATGGTGTTTGTTGAGTTGGCATAGATTAAGATTAGGATTTGTCACTCTGATTGTCGGAGAGGTATCTCTGGGCCCTCTCGGTAATGCACATCAATATAAGCCTTTCAAGAAATGTGACTAATGAGTTAGTTACGGGATGATGCATTAAGGAACAAGTAAAGAGACTTGTAGGTAACGAGATTGAACTAGGTATGATGATACCGACGATCGAATCTCGGGCAAGTAACATACCGATGACAAAGGGAACAACGTATGTTGTTATGCGGTTTGTCCAATAAAGATCTTCGTAGAATATGTAGGAGCCAATATGAGCGTCCAGGTTCTGCTATTGGTTATTGACCAGATATGTGTCTCGGTCATGTCTACATAGTTCTCGAACCCGTAGGGTCCACACGCTTAACGTTCTATGATGATTTGTATTATGAGTTATGTGATTTGATGTACCGAAGGTTGTTCAAAGTCCCGAATGAGATCACGGACATGGCGAGGAGTTTCGAAATGGGGGATGTGCTGCAAGGCGATTAAGTTGGGTAACGCCAGGGTTTTCCCAGTCACGACGTTGTAAAACGACGGCCAGTGAATTGTAATACGACTCACTATAGGGCGAATTCGTATGGGGCCTTAATGGGCCATACGGGAAAGGAGAGAAAGGCCTCAAGGGTGCCTGCGCCCCTTCCCCATGGACTAGTTCGAATTGGACTAGGGAAAGGGGGCGCCCCCTTCCTTCCTTCTCCTTCTCCCTTCCCTTTTTCCTATTCAAGGTGGGAGGTGGAATCCTACTAGGACTCCACACTTTGGGTGCGCCCTATGAGGGCCGGCCTCCTCCTCCCTAGATCGTTTATATACGTGGCCAGGGGCACCACATAGACACACAAGTTGATCATTGATCCCTTAGCCGTGTGCGGTGCCCCCCTCCACCATAATCCACCTCGGTCATATCATCGTAGTGCTTAAGCGAAGCCCTGCGATGGTAGCATCATCATCACTGTCATCACGCTGTCGTGCTGACGAAGGTCTCCCTCGACTCTTGGCTGGATCGAGAGTTCGTGGGACGTCACCGAGCCAAACGTCTGTAGATCACGGAGGTGTCATACTTTCGGTACTAGGATCAGTCGATCGTGAAGACGTACGACTACATCAACCGCGTTGTCATAACGCTTCCGCTTACGGTCTACGAGGGTACGTGGACAACACTCTTCCCCTCTCATTGGTATGCATCACCATGATCTTGCGTGTGCGTAGGATTTTTTTGAAATTAATGCGTTCCCCATCAGGATACTAGTCGGATGGTCCCTGCGAGCGAAGGTGATCGGACAGGCCGACCATGGGTTGAATTTTGGGGCGACTTGATGTATCACATAGACGTCCCGTAGCGCGTACTTGCCCTCCTGATACGTCTCCAACGTATCTATAATCTTTGATTGCTCCATGCTATATTATTTACTGTTTTGAATGTTTATGGGCTTTATTATACACTTTTATATCATTTTTGGGACTAACCTATTAACCCAGAGCCCAGTGCCAGTTTCTGTTTTTACCCTGTTTTAGGGTTTCGAAGAAAAGGAAAACCAAACGGAGTCCAATTGACCTGAAACTTCACGGAACTCATTTTTGGAAGGAAAGAAGCCCAGAATACTTGGAGTGCACGTCGGGGGATCTGCGAGGAGGTCACGAGGCAGGGGGGCGCGCCCACCCCCCCGGGCGCGCCCTCCACCCTCATGAGCCCCTCGTGCCCCCCTGACATACTTCTTCCGCCTATATATCTCCATATACCCTAAAAACATCTGGGGAGAGATTAGATCGGGAGTTCCGCCGCCAGAAGCCTCCGTAGCCACCGAAAGCCAATCTAGACCCGTTCCAGCACCCTGCCGGAGGGGGAATCCTTCTCCGGTGGCCATCTTCGTCATCCCGGTGCTCTCCATGACGAGGAGGGAGTAGTTCTCCCTCGGGGCTGAGGGTATGTACCAGTAGCTATGTGTTTGATCTCTCTCTCTCTCGTGTTCTTAAGGTGATACGATCTTGATGTATCGCGAGCTTTTCTATTATAGTTGGATCCTATGATGTTTCTTCCCCCCTACTCTCTTGTAATGAATTGAGTTTCCCCTTTGGAGTTATCTTATCGGATTGAGTCTTTAAAGATTTGAGAACACTTGATGTATGTCTTGCCATGTGTATCTGTGGTGACAATGGGATATCACGTGATTCACTTGATGTATGTTTTGGTGATCAACTTGCATGTTCCGCCCATGAATCTATGCATAGGGGTTGGCACATGTTTTCATCGTGATTCTTCGGTAGAAACTTTGGGGCACTCTTTGAGGTTCTATGTGTTGGTTGAATAGATGAATCTGAGATTGTGTGATGCATATCGTATAATCATACCCACAGATACTTGAGGTGACATTGGAGTATCTAGGTGACATTAGGGTTTTGGTTGATTTGTGTCTTAAGGTGTTATTCTAGTACGAACTCTAGGGCTGTTTGTGACACTTATAGGAATAGCCCAACAAATTGATTGGAAAGAAGAACTTTGAGGTGGTTTCGTACCCTACCATAATCTCTTCGTTCGTTCTCCGCTATTAGTGACTTTGGAGTGACTCTTTGTTGCATGTTGAGGGATAGTTATATGATCCAATTATATTATTATTGTTGAGAGGACTTGCACTAGTGAACGTATGAACCCTAGGCCTTGTTTCCAAGCATTGCAATACCGTTAACGCTCACTTTTATCATTAGTTACCTTGCTGTTTTTATAATTTCAGATTACAAATACCTTTATCTACCATCCATATTGCACTTGTATCACCATCTCTTCGCCGAACTAGTGCACCTATACAATTTACCATTGTATTGGGTGTGTTGGGGACACAAGAGACTCTTTGTTATTTGGTTGCAGGGTTGCTTGAGAGAGACCATCTTCATCCTACGCCTCATACGGATTGATAAACCTTAGGTCATCCACTTGAGGGAAATTTGCTACTGTCCTACAAACCTCTGCACTTGGAGGCCCAACAACGTCTACAAGAAGAAGGTTGTGTAATAGACATCAAGCTCTTGATGGCGCCGTTGCCGGGGAGGTGAGTTCTTGAAGGTATATCTTTAGATCTTGCAATCGAGTTTTTAGTTTCTTGTTTTATCACTAGTTTAGTCTATAAAAATACAAAAAAATGGAATTAAGTTTGTCTCATACGCTTCACCTTTTTAATATCTTTCGTGAGTATGATGGAAAGGAAAATTGTGCTTAAGTGCTAGAAGAAGAAATCTATAAAATGTTTGGCACTAAATATTTGAATGATGAGCATGATTGCAATGTTGTTAGTACGAATTCTTTGAATATCCATGATACTAATGATGATTGCACTAGTTATGATGAAAATGTCTCCTATAAACATGTCAATTTTTGTGGAGTGCATTGGGTTTGTAAGTACACACCAAATAGGGAAGATATATATTGCAAGAGGCATAAGTACTTAGAAACTGAATTGTTGCAAGAAAGTCTTGATGATTGTGCTGAAAAATTCAATATTTTTCGTGCCCCTTGTGAACTTTGCAATGAACATGGTCATTTAAATCTCCAATGCAAATTGTTTCATGACCGAATAGTATCCAAAAATTGTGATAATTTGATTTCCCTTGAACATCATAAAGAGCTTAGTCTTCTTTTAGGGTATGAGGAAATGAAACGTATAACTGAAGGTATTCCAAAGTTTAATCTTGATAGATTTCTTGATTTTGATCTAGAGAAAATTTATATGTATTGTGCGGTGAATTGTATTGAAAATCCTTATATTGCCAACTACATAAAGAAAAGAAAACAAATAGAAGATGAAGAGAATACTAATGAAAGGGAAGAGGCTTCCCAATACCCTCCTATTATTTCTTATGATGAATCAGGTAACGAGGAGAAGCCTCCTATTCAACCAATCTAATTAATAAGGAGCTCCAAAAGGAGGATTGAACCCACACATGATGTGGTGAAGAAGAAGAAAAGAAAAAGGAAGAGAGGTAAAAATATCTGTCTCTCAAATAATGCTGCTCCTATTACTACTGTGCCTCATGAAAATATAATTGTGGAAGATAATGATACTTCTTATGATCTTGAAAATCTTTTTGGCACTTACTTATAAGAATATGATAATTGCTATACTGTTGGTGCTATCCATACTATTAATGATGAGAGTGATTATGCTTATGATATGAAAAGGCCCAAGCTTGGGGAAGCTATGTTTGATGAGGATGACATATTTGAGAATATATTTGCTGCAATTAATGTTTGTCCCAAGCTTGGGGATTCTACGTTTAATGAAGATGATATTTTTAGTGTCCCAAGTTTTGATATGCAAATTTATAATAATAATAACATGCCTCCTACTTATGATAATTATTGTGATGATACATATGCTATAAAAAGTAGTGAGGATTATATTTATAAAACTTGTCATGATTATGATTACCCCTACTCTGAACATTACTCTTTTAATGTGGAAACAATTTACAATATTCAAGTCTCTTATGATACTCCCACTATCCCGAATGAGAAGAATTCTGCTTATGTGGAGAGTAGTAAATTTTCTATGCTTGTAGATCATGAAAATAATGCTTTAGGTGCTGGTTATATTGTTGAATTAATTCATTATGCTACTGAAAATTATTATGAGGGAGGAACATATGCTTGTAGGAATTGCAATAATATCAAGTTTCCTCTCTATGTGCTTAAAATTTTGAAGTTATGCTTGTTTTGCCCTCCTACGCTAGTTGATTATTGTTACCATAAGTTGTTTAATCACAAAATCCCTATGCATAGGAAGAGGGTTAGACTTAAATGTGCTAGTCATATTCTTCATGATGCTCTATTTATGTTTCAATTCTTATATTTTATGTGAGCATCATTGAAATCATCATGCCTAGCTAGGGGCATTAAACGATAGCGCTTGTTGGGAGGCAACCCAATTTTATTCTTATTACTTGATTTTTGTTCCTGTTTAGTAATAAATAATTCATATAGCCTCTGTTTAGATGTCGTTTTATGCTTTTAATTAGTGTTTGTGCCAAGTAGAACCTTTGGGAAGACTTGGGGAAAGTCTTGTTGATCATGCTGTAAAAAACAGAAACTTTAGTGCTCACGAGAATTGCTGCCATTTTTATTTGGAGAGTGGTATTTAGTTAATTCTTTCTGAATATGATTAATAGATAAATTACTCAGGTCCAGAAATTTATTTGAGAATTTTATGAGTTCCAGAAGTATACATTTGATTCATATTACTACAGACTGTTCTGTTTTTGACAGATTCTGCTTTTCGTGTGTTGTTCGCTTATTTTGATGAATCTATGGCTAGTAAAATAGTTTATGAACCAAATAGAAGTTGTAATAAAGTAGGTTTAACACAAATATAAATAAATAATGAGTTCATTACAGTACCTTGAAGTGTGATTTATTTTCTTATACTAACGGAGCTTGCGAGTTTTCTTTTAAGTTTTGTGTTGTGAAGTTTTCAAGTTTTGGGTAAGGATTCGATGGAATATGGAATAAGGAGTGGCAAGAGCCTAAGATTGGGGATTCCCAAGTCACCCCAAGGTAATATTCAAGGATAGCCAAGAGCCTAAGCTTGGGGATGCCCCGTAAGGCATCCCCTCTTTCGTCTTCGTTCATCGGTAACTTTACTTGGAGATATATTTTTATTTACCACATGATATGTGTTTTGCTTGGAGCGTCATTTTATTTTAATTATGTTTTGCTTGCTGTTTGAATAAAATACCAAGATCTGAAATTCTTAAATTTTAGAGAGTCTTCACATAGTTGCATAATTAGTCGACTACTCATTGATCGTCACTTATATCTTTCGGAGTAGTTTGTCATTTGCTCCAGTGCTTCACTTATATCTTTTAGAGCATGGTGGTAGTTTTATTTTAAAGAAATATAGGAACTCTTATGATTCACTTATATTATTTTTAGAGTCTTAAATAGCATGGTAATTTTCTTAAATAATCCTAATATGCTAGGCATCCAAGAATAGTAAAAACTTTCATATAGAATATTGAATACTAAGAGAAGTTTGATGCTTGATGATTGTTTTGAGATATGGAGATAATAATATCAAAGTCGTGCTAGTTGAGTAGTTGTGAATTTGAGAAGTTCTTGTGTTGAAGTTTGCAAGTCCCGTAGCATGCACGTATGGTAAACGTTGTGTAACAAATTTGAAACATGAGGTGTTATTTGGTCCTCCTTATGAGTGGCGGTCGGGGACGAGCGATGGTCTTTTCCTACCAATCTATTGCCCTAGGAGCATGCGCGTAGTGCCGAGGTTTTTGATGACTTGTAGATTTTTGCAATAAGTATGTGAGTTCTTCATGACTAATGTTGAGTCCATGGATTATACGCACTCTCACCCTTCCATCCTTGCTAGCCTCTTCGGTACCGTGCATTGCCCTTTCTCACATTGAGAGTTGGCGCAAACTTCGCCGGTGCATCCAAACCCCGTGATATGATACGCTCTGTCACGCATAAACCTCCTTATATCTTCCTCAAAACAGCCACCATACCTACCTATTATGGCATTTCCATAGCCATTCCGAGATATATTGCCATGCAACTTTCCATCATTCCGTTCATCATGACACATTCATCATTGTCATATTGCTTAGCATGATCATGTAGTTGACATAGTATTTGTGGCGAAGCCACCGTTCATAATTCTTTCATACATGTCACTCTTGGTTCATTGCATATCCCGGTACACCGCCGGACGCCTTCATATAGAGTCATCTTTGTTCTAGTATCGAGTTGTAATCATTGTAATATTGCTTAGCATGATCATGTAGTTGACATAGTATTTGTGGCGAAGCCACCGTTCATAATTCTTTCATACATGTCACTCTTGGTTCATTGCATATCCCGGTACACCGCCGGAGGCATTCATATAGAGTCATCTTTGTTCTAGTATCGAGTTGTAATCATTGAGTTGTAAATAAATAGAAGTGTGATGATCATCATTATTAGAGCATTGTCCCAAGTGAGGAATAAAAAAAAGAAAGGCCATAAAAAAAAGAGAAGGCCCAAAAAAGGCCATAAAAAGAGAGAAAAGGCCCAAAAAAATGAGAGAAAAAGAGAGAAGGGACAATGTTACTATCCTTTTACCACACTTGTGCTTCAAAGTAGCACCATGATCTTTATAGTAGAGAGTCTCTCATGTTATCACTTTGATATACTAGTGGGAATTTTTCATTATAGAACTTGGTTTGTGTATTCCAACAATGGGCCTCCTCAAGTGCCCTAGGTCTTCATGAGCAAGCAAGTTGGATGCACACCCACTAGTTTCTTTTGTGAAGCTTTCATACATTTATAGCTCTAGTGCATCCGTTGCATGGCAATCCCTACTCCTTGCATTAACATCAATCGATGGGCATCTCCATAGCCCATTGATTAGCCTCGTTGATGTGAGACTTTCTCCTTTTTGTCTTCTCCACATAACCCCCTCATCATATTCTATTCCACCCATAGTGCTATATCCATGGCTTGCGCTCATGTATTGCATGAAGGTTTATGAGTTTGAGATTACTAAAGTATGAAACAATTGCTTGGCTTGTCATCAAGGTTGTGCATGATGAGAGCATTCTTGTGTGATGAAAATGGAGCATGACTAAACTATATGATTTTGTAGGGATGACCTTTCTTTGGCCATGTTATTTTGAGAAGACATAATTGCTTAGTTAGTATGCTTGAAGTATTATCATTTTTATGTCAATATGAACTTTTGTTTTGAATCTTTCGGATCTGAATATTCCTACCACAATTAAGAAGAATTACATTAAAATTATGCCAAGTAGCACTCCGCATAAAAAAAAATCTGTTTTTATCATGTACCTACTCGAGCACGAGCAGGAATTAAGCTTGGGGATGCTGATACGTCTCCAACGTATCTATAATTTTTGATTGCTCCATGCTATATTATTTACTATTTTGAATGTTTATGGGCTTTATTATACACTTTTATATCATTTTTGGGACTAACCTATTAACCCAGAGCCCAGTGCCAGTTTCTGTTTTTACCCTGTTTTAGGGTTTCGAAGAAAAGGAAAATCAAACGGAGTCCAATTGACCTGAAACTTCACGGAACTCATTTTTGGAAGGAAAGAAGCCCAGAAGACTTGGAGTGCACGTCGGGGGATCTGCGAGGAGGTCACGAGGCAGGGGGCGCGCCCACCCCCCCGGGCGCGCCCTCCACCCTCGTGAGCTCATCGTGCCCCCCTGACATACTTCTTCCGCCTATATATCTCCATATACCCTAAAAACATCCGAGGAGAGATTAGATTGGGAGTTTCGCCGCTAGAAGCCTCCGTAGCCACCGAAAGCCAATCTAGACCCGTTCCGGCACCCTGCCGGAGGGGGAATCCTTCTCCAGTGGCCATCTTCATTATCCCAGTGCTCTCCATGATGAGGAGGGAGTAGTTCTCCCTCGGGGCTGCGGGTATGTACCAGTAGCTATGTGTTTGATCTCTCTCTCTTTCTCGTGTTCTTGAGGTGATACGATCTTGATGTATCGCGAGCTTTGCTATTATAGTTGGATCCTACGATGTTTCTTCCCCCCTCTACTCTCTTGTAATGAATTGAGTTTCCCCTTTGAAGTTATCTTATCGGATTGAGTCTTTAAAGATTTTAGAACACTTGATGTATGTCTTGCCGTGCGTATCTGTGGTGACAATGGGATATCACGTGATTCACTTGATGTATGTTTTGGTGATCAACTTGCGTGTTCCGCCCATGAACCTATGCATAGGGGTTGGCACACGTTTTCGTCGTGATTCTCCGGTAGAAACTTTGGGGCACTCTTTGAGGTTCTATGTGTTGGTTGAATAGATGAATCTGAGATTGTGTGATGCATATCGTATAATCATACCCACGGATACTTGAGGTGACATTGGAGTATCTAGGTGACATTAGAGCTTTGGTTGATTTGTGTCTTAAGGTGTTATTCTAGTACGAACTCTAGGGCTGTTTGTGACACTTATAGGAATAGCCCAACAGATTGATTGGAAAGAAGAACGTTGAGGTGGTTTCGTACCCTACCATAATCTCTTCGTTCGTTCTCCACTATTAGTGACTTTGGAGTGACTCTTTGTTGCATGTTGAGGGATAGTTATATGATCCAATTATGTTATTATTGTTGAGAGGACTTGCACTAGTGAAAGTATGAACCCTAGGCCTTGTTTCCTAGCATTGCAATACCGTTTACGCTCACTTTTATCATTAGTTACCTTGCTGTTTTTATAATTTCAGATTACAAATACCTTTATCTACCATCCATATTGCACTTGTATCACCATCTCTTCGCCGAACTAGTGCACCTATACAATTTACCATTGTATTGGGTGTGTTGGGGACACAAGAGACTCTTTTTTATTTGGTTGCAGGGTTGCTTGAGAGAGATCATCTTCATCCTACGCCTCCTACGGATTGATAAACCTTAGGTCATCCACTTGAGGGAAATTTGCTACTGTCCTACAAACCTCTGCACTTGGAGGCCCAACAATGTCTACAAGAAGAAGGTTGTGTAGTAGACATCAGCTCCCTCTTGGGGATATGAGTGACATATATCATATTCATTGTTTTAACTTCGGGGGAAATGTTTTCTGTCCCCCTGTTTTTGGTGCGCGAGGTTCTTCATCATCGTCCTCGCTGGGTGACCCTTTCTCCTTATGTTCGACATTTAACTTGCCGGCCTGTTTGAAGACCCAACAACTTCTATTGGTGTGGTTGGCAGGCTTTTCCAGAGTGTCATGGATCTGGCAAGGTCGATCAAGTATGCGGTCCGGGCTTGAAGAACCGTTTTTGTTTTGTTTGAATGGCTTCTTCTGTTGACCGGTTTTGGAGCCACTGAATCCGGCGTTGACTGTCGTATTCTCTGTATCATCATTGTTGCTCCGATGCTTATGTTTGTTGCGCCGGGGCCTTCCGTTGCCGCTTTTGGCTTCGGAAGTGCCGGGTTCGCTGGTACTGTTGCCACTACGGGCTAGCCAGCTATCCTCGCCCGCGCAAAAGCGGGTCATTAGTGCTGTAAGGGCTGCCACGGATTTCGGCTTTTCTTGGCCGAGGTGTCGGGCGAGCCATTCGTCGCGGATGCTGTGTTTAAAGGCCGCTAGAGCTTCGGCGTTCGGATAGTCAACAATCTGGTTCTTTTTAATTAGGAACCTGGTCCAAAATTTCCTGGCCGACTCTCCGGGCTGTTGGACTGAGGTCATCGGCATCCGGAGGCCGGATATAAGTGCCTTGGAAGGTGTCTCTAAAGGCATCCTCCAAGTCTTCCCAGCTTCCAATAGAGTTTTCTGGGAGGCTATTTAACCAATGCTGAGCTGGCCCCTTAAGTTTTAGGGGAAGGTATTTGATGGCGTGTAGATCACCACCGCGAGCCATGTGAATGTGGAGAAGAAAATATTCAATCCATACCGCGGGATCTGTTGTGCCATCGTATGATTCAATGTTCACGGGTTTAAACCCTTCTGGGAACTGGTGCTCCATTATCTCATCGGTGAATCATAGGGGGTGTGTGGCGCCTCTGTATCGGGCCATGTCACGACGCAGTTCAGATGGAGTATGTATGCGGTTTTCAACCGGAGGTTGGTTATGCTTGTCGCGCCAGGCTTGATAGCCATCTTCTCGCGCCGGAGCACGCCCCCGCGATCCGTACTGTAGCGATCCGACCTCAGGCGGTCAAATCTCTGGGTATAAGTATCATCCCTGGATCGATAATGCTGACACACACAGTACTTGAAGGATTTATAACAGAGTTGCAATCACACACTTATTACATCGAATGTCTCAAAAGAGAACTTATTACAGTAAATATGGCTTAAGGCCATCTAAAAAGATAACAACAGAAGGCTTGGAAGATAAAGTGAGTCCATCAACTCTAACGGCATAGCTAAGTGCATGGCAACAACCTAGTGCACCTTACTCTTCGTCTAAAAAGTCTGCAATAGGGTATGTTGCAGCCCGAAATGGGTCAGCACGTGGAATATGCTGGCAATGTAACACAGTAGAGCAATGAACAGAATAAATGCTATCCCTATATGCATATATGGCTAGTGGAGGCTCTATGGTTATAATGTTTTGCAAAAAGCCAATTTTTCCCTACATCAAAGGAATATATTTTGTTTAACTATCATGGTAGTTGATAAACATTGAGAATGGTAAATCCCCATCTCAATCCCAATTAAAGGTAATTAACAACCCAACAAATTAATTTAGAGTGATGAGATCAACATGATAATTCAAGAACCAGATACTCAAGATGTCCATAACCGGGGACATGGCTAACCATGATTAGTTTGTACACTCTGTAGAGGTTTGTGCACTTTTCCCCACAAGACTCGAACTCCTCCGTTGGATTTCTCGCACTACACGGTGTTTGAGAAACGGGTGACCGAGACACAGTCTTTCAGAAGCATTAACTCTAACCCCGGGTAGACAGTACCAACCTACATCCCCTACATCTTCTAGCCTACCACTAGAAGAGGTCAAGCAATATACTCAACTATGCTAGAACCCATAATAGCTTGTGGCTGCAGACGGAAGTTTCTAGCATGAATAATCTTATGATCCCTCTGAGCCTGGGTGGCGAACCAAAAAGGACAACACTGGTATATCCCCAGGTGCCCGCAACCAATCCACCCAGATGTGTATTTAAGTAGCTGTCAGATCTCGGGTTCCGGCAAAACCCTCAAGGTTTGAACACTGGGCTGCGCGTGAAGATCTCCCCCCTACCGATCCATGTCCTAACTCAGCTAAGATCTTACGGACTAACTCGACGAACTCGCAACACAAAGGACACAAGATTTACACTGGTTCGGGCCACCATTGTGGTGTAATACCCTACTCCAGTGTGGTGGTGGTGGATCGCCTCTCGGGCTGAGGATGAACAGTACAGGGGGAAGAATAGCCTCCTGAGGAGAGGTGTTCCTATGCTTGGTGGATGTGATTGTGGGGATGAACTAGTTCTAGTCTAAGATGAGGTCGCCCTTAGCTACGGTGGTGGCTAGTCCTATTTATAGTGGCCTTGGTCCTCATCCCAAATATTGAGCGGGAAGGGATCCCACAACGACCAATCTGAAGGGGGACAACTAGTACAAGCTATCCTGACAAAAGCGGTCTTCGCCTGCCAAAGGCGGTGACGCCATCTTGGGCTCCACGGTGACCTCCGTCTTGCCGTCCTTCTGGTCTTGGTCTTGTTGCACTGATATGGAAACCTTTGTTTGATGCCTTGGTACTCCGCGCCTGCGCATGCTTCCTTAGCACCAAAGAGGAAACAAGGACACTGTGCGCGCTGGCGCCCGCCTGTCTTTGGTCGTCATGGCTCACGTCACTAGAACCTTGCGAGGTTTGCCTGGCCTTGAACTCTCTGCCCGTCGCGAGCCAGCCTGGTGAGGCCGCTCCTGAGGAGGTCTTGTGTTGCCCGCCTCGCGAGGCTTGGCCCCTCGCGAGGGTATTGAGTCTTTGCTGGTGAAGATGGGTCGTATGGGCCCGCTCGTAGAGCCACGCCGTGGGCCGCAGGCAGGCAAGTCTGTGGACCCCCGTTCCCAGAACGCCGACAGTAGCCCCCGGGCCCAAGGCATGCTTGGGCTTGGCTTTGAGGCGAAGCTAGGGGTCAAGGGCGAAGCACCATGGGCCCCATTAGCCCGCGGCCTGGGTCGACGCGTGGCAGTTGATTGGACGTGGGCGTCTTCGCTTCCCCATGCTGCCTCGGCAACTGCCCAACTATCAAAAGGTTGGCGTAGATAGCGCTCGCCTTCACTGTTTCCCTTCGGCTTGCTCAGATCCCCTTTCTTGCTCCCAGCTTCCGAAATCTCCAGATCTGCTCCCATCTTTTCCTGTATCAGTGACCAATGGCGCCCCGGAGGGTCAAGCCCGCCTCGTCACCGACTTGGTACGAGCCGGCTCTCGACGCGCCCAATGTTTTGGAGAAGAACCTCGTCGCCACGCGCTTGCTGATGGCGGGGGAAAGCAACGAGAAGGGGAAGACTGGACTCCGGGCCGGCTCCGACGTGCCTGAGCCTGTTGGAAGCACCTTCTACCCCTTCTTCACGAGCAGCATCGCCGCCGGGCTGGTTCCCCCCTTCTCTGACTTATTTTACGAGGTCCTTGATCACTTCGGACTACAAGTGCTGCATCTTCATCCCAACTCTATCCTGCTCTTGTCGATCTTCGCCTACTATTGCGAGGCGTACCTTGGCGTGATGCCGTCCGTGGCCCTTCTGCGCCACTTCTTCTTCCTCCGTGCCAAGGAGGGTCACGCCTCCGGGTGTGTCAATTTCATCGTGGCCGGCAAGGCCAACTCGATCTCGAAGACGGGGAAGAAAGTCAACGGCTTTCGGAGCAAGTGGGCCCTGATGGATGCTAAATGCATCCACGCATGCTTGACACTGCCGACAGAGAGGCCCCAGTCCGACAAGGGGTGGTCCTATGCGAAGCTCACCGACGAGCGGGCGACGTTGGTGCTGGAGCAGATGAAGTCCGACCTGATGCCTGGCAACATGAAGGCGGCGAAGATTACAGGGGCCATGCTCCTGAGGGAATTCCTGGCACTGCGCATGGCCCCGCTTCAAGCCCGCACGCGCCCCTTGTGGGAACTTGGGGATGAAGAGGACAAGGTTCGCTTGAGCTCGGAGGCCTTGTCCGACGAGGAGCTGACCGCAACTCTCCGTCTCCTGGTTGGGGATGATCAGGAGTATCCGCCGAATGTCTTTACTCCCTTGTTCCGCCACAAGGACGGGGCGCTGATCGTGGCCTCCAAGCCGACCTTTGATGGGCATGGACTGGTGCCACCGATGCTCACCGGGGCCCCTGCGGTGCCGACACCGGTGGAGCTGTCTTCTGGTGAGTCCCGCGGGGAGGGAGAAGAGGAGGAGGAAGACTCGGAGGTGACCCCCAAAGGGACGGGGGACACCTCCCCCCTGAGTAAGGCTGACATCCTCCGCGCCTTTCCCGACGATGATGAGGCCGACACTCCCCAGGAGAAGGAGGAACTGGCCGTGATCCCGACGAGGAGCAGGTCGGCGCTGATCTCCCGAGATTCTACTGCTGCTCCAGTGCTGGCAGGAGCCGCTTCCGGCTCAACTGCTGCTCGTGCTTCGGCTTCTGGGGCTGGTGTGCCCGCGCCTCGAGTCGCGAAGCTCTCAGGCTTCAATCTCACCAAGCGGAAGGTGGACTACGCTGCTGTGGACCAGTAAGTGCCCCGCCTTGCCTTGTTCCTACTATTGATGCTTGTTTCCGACTCTCTTTCCTTGTTGTGTAACCAGGCTGTCGTCTGCGGCGAAGAGGAGAAGGGAGAGCGAGGTGGTGCCGCTTGAGTCCGTGTCGCCTCCTGCGACTGCGCCCTCTCCATGAGCAAAGGTGGGGATGGTGCTCGTGCTTCTCTAGCCTGGTCATCCTCGCGAGGCCTGGTGGAGCTTCCTCGGGAGGAGTCAGCCCCCGAAGTGCCGTTGGCTCAGGAGGTGCCGGTGTCCGGCCCGGGTGCTGAGGTCCAAGAGGCTCAGGAGCCTCCTGTCTCCCAGGCCATGGTGGCGACGACACTTCTTCCTCCTGCTGCGCCCTTGCTTCCAGGTTCTCCTGCCTCCTCTGCTGTCTTGGAGCGTGCCCTTTCAGAGATGACTCAGCTGCGGGAAGACCTCTTGGGCGCGGATCCGTGCCTGGCGGCTGGTCGCTTGGAGCTGGTCTCCGGTTGGCTCCATTCTGATGTGGCAGTCCGAGCGGCGCTGAGCCAGGCCGCGACGACCTTCGAGATGGAGAAGCAAGCCGCGGCTCAGGCAGCAGCGGCTCGCGAGGCGGCGCTGAAGGACGCCGAGGCCGCTCAAGGTCGCTGCCAGGTGCTGGAGGCCGAGCTGAAGATCCTGCGTGACGAACATGCTGAAGCTGTCCGTGGCCGTAAGGCAGAGGAAGAGAAGATGAAGGCTCGGGAGGACACCGTCAAGGGTCGCGACGCCGAGCTGGAGCAGCTGGCGCAGGCGCAGGCCACTGAGCGCGGTCGGCTGGAGGAGCTGGAGTAGAAGGTGCAGGCTGAGAGGGCCGAGCTCAATGCCAAGGCGAATGTTCTGGCCGAGAACCGCGCGGCCTTCGTGCTTCTAGAGAAGAGGTCTCGCAAGGCCCTGAAGTCGCTTTATGAGAAGGGCTTGGATAAGCTATTGGCCACCAGTGAGGACGGCCCCGCCAGGTTGCTCCCCTAGTTGGTCGATGCGCTTGAGGAAATTGTGCGTGGCATCGGCCCCATGGCAGAAGCCGAGGCTCGCGTCCTTTCTTCAGCCACGCTGACGCGTGTCTTCAGCCACCTCCATCTTCGCGATCCTGCCGCCCGCCTTGACGAGCTGCTGGAGCCTGTGGCTGATGAACACTGCTTAGCCACCGCCGTAGTCGTGAAAGGTCAGGTGGAAGCCCTGCTAGAGAAGTTCGACGCCTTCGCCCCCGCGTCCTTGACCGGTGATGCAGGTGAAGGCGATGCTACCGAGGAGGGGGCACCTTTTGCAGGTGCCGGCGATGTCGAGGGATGACAGGCTTGCGGCTCCTTTCCTGTTGAGATTCCTGCAACATGTAATGTGCCTCGTGGAGGCGTTTAAATTTGCGCTTGACATTTGTGAGAACAATATGTCTTGTAATATTTGTTTTGAGATTTTGCAGTTTTCTTCCTATTTGCTTTATGTTCTACGTCGGCAGAGCCCGGCCCCGCGCATACCTCAACCGCCGTTGGCCCGACCGGAAACAAGGATAGAACCAAGGAGTGAGGGGCTACGTGACCAGTTAGGCTCCTAAGTCGTGATGCTCAGGAGTCCCCCTTGACGCGCAAACCGCTTGTGGGAAGGAGGTGCAATGGTTGGTTTTGTGTTCTATGTCGGCAGGGCCCGACCCCGCGCATACCTCAACCGCCGTTGGGCCGGCCGAAGACCAGGACTGACCAAGGAGTGAGGGGCTATGTGGTCAGTTAGGCTCCTGAGTCGCGATGCTCAGGAGTCCCCCTTGACGTTCAAATGACCTTGATACCTTAGCTCCGCTTGGAGGGCGTGCGGCGACTAGGTCTAAGGGACCTAGCGGGGTGGCGTACGCTTGGGCGTGACCCGAGTGCAGCCCCCATGCCCAGCCCCCTCGCGCGGCTCTCCCGAGGGGAGGTGTTGCGTTGAGGCCAAGCACTGAGCCCGGAGGCTCCCTGAGGTTCACTAGAAGAACGCCCGTGCGTTGCAACGGGGCCACATTAACTTTAAAAGTTCAATATCAATTATGTTAATATTACATTTAATATTCTCATACATATTAGGTGACATTGATGACATTTTTTACCATCAAATTCACACACACACCCTCTCCCTCCCTCTTCCTCACTCTCTCTCCCCCTCTCCCTCACTCGGGAGGTGGGACGAAAATAAACCCGGAACGGAGACTACCAACTAAGACATTAGGAGTAGAGATCATTTAGTTGATAAGAATAAATAGAAAACGGTGTTAAAAAGGAGAAACAGATTAAAATACATTGAAAAACCAAAAGGACAATTTAAAAAGGGATTCGCCCTGCCCCCGGGCCTTGCCACCGAACCGCCTCAGCGGTCTAGTCCGCGCGCGGTCGTCTTCTCCTGTTCTCCGAGCCGCGTCGCTATAGAGCCAGGCTCCCACCCGACCACCTCGCCGGCATCGAAGGGGAATGGATAAGGGTGACTCCCTTCCTTCCCTGCCCCCATGGCCTCACTCCTCCTCGACGCCCCCTCCCAAATCCACTTCTCCTCCTCGCTCGCTCGATCCCGTCGATCTGGTCGAAGTCAGACGCCACGGCCACCATGACCGACCCCGTCCAGATGGCCACTGCCCTCCCTGCGGGCTAGGAGCTTGTCGAGGAGCTCCGAACGCCTTTGCTACTTCATCTGCGCCAATGAGATCAAGTCCAGCACCCCTGCATCGACGTCGCTGCCATCTTCCTCAACCTTGGGCAACCGTGACATTGTCGTTCGATCCGCGCCGCCCTGAGCTCCCATGTCTTCCCCTAGGGCGCCATTGACACCGCCATGATCTCCTCTTGCCTTTCCCCTGTTTCCCCTCTCATTTGCTCTCGTTAGCTATTTTGCCGTGGCCGAGAACCGCTGTCCGCCATGGCCATTGCAGGGGTAGCCACCGAGCTCCTCGGATTGACCCCGTGGCACATGCCCGCTCCTATGCACGCCCATGCCCGAGCCTGCCGCTCTTCTTCCGCGCCCGCGGGGCCACTCCCTCTCCATGCCCACGCCCGTGCTACACCGCGTCAGTCGCGCCCGCCGCTGCCGTCGCGCTCGCCACAGCCACCGCACCACTGTGCCCCGCATGACACACACCCTGGCCGCGCGCCACACTCTCGGTGGCTGCGCTCGCCCCGTCTGCTGCTGCCTATCCCTTCGCTTGCCCAGCTGTCGCGCCCCTGCCTCGCGCCGCCTCCAGTCATGGCCATCTTCTGCCGGCCGCCTCCTCAGCCATGTCAGCCGCATCTCTGCCCTCCACCGTCGGCCGCTCGCCTCGCCTGCTGCGTGTTGCTTCCTGCTGCTATGCGCTGCTCTACCGCTGGTATGCTGTTGCGCCATGCCCTTGACACCGTCATGGACAAATGTGGCGGAGGTATTATTAATGGAGTACGAGAAGGAGGTGGCAGAGAAGGTGTGGAGAGGCAGGAGGTCTGGGGTGGTGTCACCTGGCTGTGGTGGAGGTGTTTATGCGAGAAGGAGCCGGAGTGGAAGGAGAGGTCACAATTTGAAAGAATCGCAAAAAAAATCATAACTCGGGGATCTCAGTTCAAAAAAATGCTAATATCATGTTGGGGAACGTAGCAATAATTCAAAATTTTCCTATGTGTCACCAAGATCAATCTAGGAGATACTAGCAACGAGAGAGAGGGAGTGCATCTTCATACCCTTGAAGATCGCTAAGCGGAAGCATTCAAGGGAACGGGGTTGATGGAGTCATACTCGTCGTGATCCAAATCACCGATGATCCTAGCGCCGAACGGACGGCACCTCCGCGTTCAACACACGTACAGAACGGAGAGACATCTCCTCCTTCTTGATCCAGCAAGGGGAGAGGAGAGGTTGATGGAGATCCAGCAGCACGATGGCGTGGTGGTGGAAGCAGCGGGATCTTGGCAGGGCTTCGCCAAGCACCAACGAGAGGGAGAGGTGTCACGGAGGGAGAGGGAGGCGCCAGTGACTTGGGTGTGGCTGCCCTCCCTCCCCCCTGTCGGTGTCAAAACCGGCGGATCTCGGGTAGGGGGTCCCGAACTATGCGTCTAGGCCGGATGGTAACAGGAGGCAGGGGACACAATGTTTTACCCAGGTTCGGGCCCTCTTGATGGAGGTAAAACCCTACGTCCTACTTGATTAATATTGATGATATGGGTAGTACAAGAGTAGATCTACCACGAGATCGGAGAGGCTAAACCCTAGAAGCTAGCTTATGGTATGATTGTATGTTGTGGTTGTTGTCCTACGGTCTAAAACCCTTCGGTTTATATAGACACCGGAGAGGGTTAGGGTTACACAAGGTCGGTTACAAAGGAGGAGATATCCATACCGTATTGCCTAGCTTGTCTTCCACACCAAGTAGTGTCCCATCCGGACACGAGACGAAGTCTTCAATCTTGTATCTTCATAGTCCAGCAGTCCGACCAAAGGATATAGTCCGGCTGTCCGGAGACCCCCTAATCCAGGACTCCCTCAGTAGCCCCTGAACCAGGCTTCAATGATGATGAGTCCGGCGCGCAGTATTGTCTTCGGCATTGCAAGGTGGGTTCCTCTCCAAATTCCGTGTACCTGTCGAAATAGTGTCCGGCCTCTCGTGAATGTTGCAATCCTTGGCTTCCACGCCCAATAATGGCCACTTTCCACGGGTCGAGTGAATGTGAAGAGCCAGGGTGTTTTTACATTTACCCCCCTAGCTGTGTGAATGAGCTGCCTATTAAAAAGACGAGGATTCAGATCCAAATCACACCATCCTCCCTTGGTGAGCCTTCATCGGAGCGCATTCGACAGAGATCCATTCCATCATGGCCGGTCGACGCAGCTCCTCCTCTCGCTCCCCTAGCCCCAAGCCTGAAGATTGGGAGAGATGTTCCGTCCCACACAACAAATTAGTGATGCTTCGGACCAAGGGATTTCTTCCCCCAGCGTACATGGTCCCGATTCGAGACGGGCTTGCCACCTATAATGGCGGAGAGCAAGCGGAGAGCCTTCCCAATCCCTCCAAGGGAGAGTGGGTATGCCTTGTCCCTTATTTGGCAAGAGGGCTAGGATTTCCAATTCATCCGTTTCTCCAGGGGCTCCTGGAGTTCTACGGCCTCCAGTTGCATAACCTTACGCCTGCCTCTATGCTGCATATCGCAGGATTCGTAGCCCTTTGCGAGTTGTTTTTGGGCTGTGAGGCTCATTTCGCTCTGTGGAGGAAGCTATTCTGCCTTGTGCCCCATTCTCAGAAGGGGTCAATATATGAAGTGGGTGGAGCCGAAATGTGGCGTATTGCCGGGACCGGATACCTGTCCGGAACCCCAAAGAAGATGTCCGAAGACTGGCCTTCAGAATGGTTTTATAAAGAAGACGTCCCCCTCCCGGATCCTATTAGAATCGACCTTCCTGAGTTCGACAACGCCCCTTTGAAGAAGCGCTGGAGCTGGCGTCCATGGAGCTCCCTGGAGGAAGATGACAGGGACGTTCTTTACCTGATGAGCCGGATAAGTTTTTTAGCTCGATCCGGATTGACCATGATCGAGGTCATGGCCATATGTATTATGCGGGGGGGGGGGGGGGGGGGGGGGGGGGGGTGCAACCGCTTCAATATAGAGGCCACCCCATGTGGGATATCAACGGGGAGGATGACGCCACCCGCCATGGCCGCAAAGGGCCGGGATCGGCTGCTGATCTAATAAAGATCTTATCCACTTTATACAAGGGAGAAGAGGAGGAATTCCTTCGTGTCAACCCGCAGGGCGGATTTTCTTTGTACAATCCTTCGAGCTGGGTAAGCGGAAACTTTGTCTCACCCATCCGTTTCTTATTCCCGTAGTTAAGTATTCAGTCTAGCGATTTCATCGCAGGAGCTGCGCCAGGCTATAAAGGAGATAAACATCCCTCCTCCACGACCCGAGGACCCTGGACGGTCCCTTGACCCGGCCTCCCAGGAGGATCCGGACATATCTGTGGAGCTGATCGATGGGGTATTTTACCAATCGAGTAATGACAACGCTTTGGTGGCCATTACGGCCGATTACCCTGGGCTACTTCTAGCCTCACAGGTGACTAAGACCGAAGACCCAGCACTTCGAAAGGGGATCTGTCCTTGCGTTTTTTTGATTGTCGTATAACAGCCGTGTTTTGCAGGGGAGGTCCTCGAGGCGGAAGGCCGAGCCTGTGGCGACTAGCCAACAAGGGGCCGCGAGGCCAGGCAGGCTGAAAAGACCCGCAGTCCGGATTGAGACACCGGCGCAGCGGTACGGCGCGCCGTCTTTATTGCAAGACATTATTCTCAGAGGCATATTAACGCCCATGCCTTCTTTTCTGGAAAAAGAGTGCTCGCTGGACTATACCCGGAGAGGCTACCAATCACGCCTCCACTAGCCAGGCTCCAAGGCTAGATTCGGAGGCGGGAACGAATACGAGGCGTGCGCCGGGCGCTCCTCCGACAGAGGATGCAGATAAACTGTCCGCCACCAATTCCGAGGTGGAAAGTGCCATGAACCACAGGCGTCGCCGGACTGTTCTTCGTGACGCTAGTTTATCCCAAGAGGCATTGAATGCCTTCAACTCGGGAGACACGTACCTCCGTGCCGCTCAAAATGGTCTAGCCAGAGCCATAAAGCAGTAAAAGACATACGGGTGAGAAAATTTGGTGATTATATATATTAGTAGCCCCTGAGACTTGAAACAGTTAGGATAACTGATTTAAGGATCATTTGTTATGTAGGTTCTTACAGAAAAGAATACTCAACTGTCCCAGGAGCTGGAAGAGTGCAAAGCCCAACTTCAGGCCACACTGGCCGCAGCAGCGGAGCCCAAAGAGACCCCCTCTGGTAACATATCCTTTGAATGATAAGTATCATATAGAATGCGGCGTATATGCAGATCTGACGATAAAATTGTAGATGACGCTGGAGTAAATCTGGGTAAGCAATAGCTCCTACGCCAGCTGAAGGCCGGTGAGAGCGTGCTTACGAGGGTGAGGCAGGAGAAGAATGATCTCCTAGATGCCAACACCAAGCTGGGCGTGGAACTAAAAGATGTTCGTGCCCAACTGTCGGACTCTGTTAAGGAGAATCGGCGGCTTCGACGCGGCATATTTACTAAGTGCTTGAACGAACTTTGAAAAAGAGTTCGGCGAGGAAGCTGGCTGACAGAGTTATGTCTGTAGGTATGCTAACAGGTTGTCCTGCCGAGGAAATGCCCGGTTCAATGGGTGACCTTCTTCCCAAGCTCTCACAGCTGCATGAACGAGTTCGGCAGGTGATGCAAGGCGTCGCCCAGGCCTTGTGGCCATCCGTCTCCATACCCGAAGGCCTTGGAGAGCTTGCAGAAAAGCTGAAGGGAGCACGGCGGCACTTCCGATTATGGAAGATATCGGCCTGCCGTCAGGGCGCCAGGGAAGCCTGGGAAATGGTGAAGACACGGTACACGAAGGCTGACCCGAACCACATGGCCGAAGTCGGACCTGTGGGGCCCGATGGGAAGGAGATCTCTGTGAGCTTAGTGTACGGCCAAGTAGAATTGGCCGCAAAGTATTCCCAGCAGGACTGTAGACTAGACAGCCTATTGGATGGTATTGAAGAGGAATTCAACCAGTCAAATTGACTATGTAATTTTAAAGTGACATGTATAATGCCGTCTAGCCGGATTGTAGATCGTTTGTCATGGCGGACCTTTTCGCTTCAACCTCGAGACCCGACGGTCTGGAGTGTATCCGAATACCCTCTCAGTTATGTAAGAACCGGGGCATGCGTGGAGACCAGGCGTAGGGGTCATTAGTGCTTTATCAGACAAGTGCCCAACTAGTTATGTTATATTACATGGGTAGTAAGGAACATCTTCCAGGGAGAATAGTTCCGTTAAGGGTTCCTTTCCCTGGGTAAGCATGCCCTAAAGTGCATGTCCGGACTGCAATAAGAAGCGCAGAAAAAGCATCTGGGGGCAGATATGGATAATAAATAAAAGTCATCTTTTGTTCACCGACTGAATATTCCCTTAAGAACGCTAGCTTTTGGCTTCACCCAGTCTGAGGTACACGTCCGGCTGACCCGGAGGTAACAATCGCAGAGGTGCTCCCCTTATGCCCTAGCCGAATTAATGGGAACGTAGGGCATAAATACAAGAGCCAGGCAACCCAGCTTGGCCAAAACTTAAGTCATATCGATGCATATAATGGTGAAAAAAGGTACATGCGGAAGTATAACACATGTGTTGGGCGTGAGGCCCAGGTAAATAATTTAAGTTTCTGTGAAAGAAGCCCCCAGGTATGAAGAGTGCGGCTAGCGCATCTGTAATGTACGAGTGAGGCACAAGGTGACCCTTGAAGCCCTAGAGAAATAAAAGAAAGAAAGGGAAACAAGACAGATGATGCATATGCAGAAAATGGACAAATGGAGGGGACTAACATAGAGTCCGGTGCTAGGCGTAGAATCTTCGAAGCCTGGCTGCGTTCCATGGGTTTGGCTTGAGTCGACTAGTCGATGCATCCCGTAGTCGGTACGCTCCACCGGTCAGAACTTGGTCGATAATGAAGGGACCTTCCCATTTGGACTCGAGCTTGTTCTTTTTCTTATCCGGCAGTCGTAGAACTAGTTCGCCAATGTTATAAGTTTTGGCCCGTACTTCTCTGCTTTGGTATCTGCGAGCTTGTTGCTGGTAAAATGCGGAATGGGCTTTGGCTATGTCACGCTCTTCCTCCAAGGTGTCCAGACTGTCCTGCCGATCGAGCTCGTCTTCTCTTTCTTTGTACATGCGCACTCGAGGTGAGTCATGAATTATGTCACAAGGCAGGACTGCCTCTACGCCATACACCATAAAAACGGTGTATATCCGGTACTACGATTCGGCGTGGTCCGCAGCCCCCAGAGTACGGAGTCGAGCTCCTCTACCCAGTGCGTGTTAGACTCTGTTAAGGAGCGCACTAATCTGGGTTTAGTGCCGCTCATTATTAGACCATTTGCTCGTTCGACTTGACCGTTGATTTGTGGGTGATAGACTGAAGCATAATCGAGCTTGATGCCCATTTTGCTGCACCAGAGTTTTACCTCGTCGGCCGTGAAGTTCGTGCCGTTATCAGTGATGATGCTGTGGGGGACACCGTAACGGTGTACAACCCCGGATATGAAATCTATCACCGGTCCGGATTCGGCTGTTTTAACCGGTTTAGCCTCTATCCATTTGGTGAATTTATCCACCATGACCAATAAGTATTTTTTTCTTGTCGGTTCCCCCTTTAAGGGGTCCAACCATGTCAAGCCCCCAGACCACGAAGGGCCATGTAATGGGGATTGTTTGGAGGGAGGTGGGTGGCATGTGGATTTGATTTGCAAAGAGCTGCCAACCGACGCAACGTTGGACCAAGTCCTGTGCATCTGCCCGGGCCGTTGGCCAATAGAATCCTGTATGGAAGGCCTTGCTTACAAGAGCCTGGGCTGCGGCGTGATGACCGCCGAGTCCGGCGTGAATTTCTGCCAAAAGGTTCCGCCCTTCCTCTTCAGAGATGCACCTTTGAAGGACTCCGGTAGAGCTTTTTTTGTACAATTCTCCCTCATGGACCCTGTAGGCCTTGGATCGCCGCACTATGCAGCGTGCCTCATTTTGGTCCTCCGGAAGTTTCTGTCTAGTTAGGTAGGCCAGGAATGGTTCTGTGCACAGGGCAATAATGGCCATTATTTCGTGGGATGAATGTGTTATTTCGGTGGCGGAGCCTCCGATTGTGTTAGAGAGTTCGGTATCGGGTATTTTGGCCGGGTCCGGACTGTTGTTGCCGGTGTCCCCTTCCCATGCTACGGATGGCTTGAAGAGCCTTTCCAGGAATATGTTGGGAGGGACCGCGTTGCGTTTTGCACCGATGCAGGTGAGGATATCCGCCGCCTGATTGTTTTCCCGAGCCAC
Source organism: Triticum urartu (assembly GCF_003073215.2). Classification (NCBI taxonomy): domain Eukaryota; kingdom Viridiplantae; phylum Streptophyta; class Magnoliopsida; order Poales; family Poaceae; genus Triticum; species Triticum urartu. The sequence continues at coordinate 582,363,122 of NC_053025.1, forward strand.
ATGGTGAAATTCGAGCCCCTCGAACTGAGCTGACATCTTTAGGACGGCATTGCGATAAGCTGCCATTTTCGGATCCTTGGCATCAAAGTCTCCATTTATTTGGGATATCGCGAGGTTCGAATCCCCGCGCACCTCTAGGAGTTGAATGCCCATGGATACTGCCATCCGGAGACCATGTAGAAGGGCCTCATATTCGGCTGCGTTGTTGGAGTCCGTATACATTAGCTGTAGTACGTATTGAACCGAATCTCCTGTTGGGGACGTCAAAACGACGCCAGCCCCCAGACCAGCTAACATTTTGGAGCCGTCGAAGTGCATGATCAAGTTTGAATATGTGCCGTACTCCTTAGGGAGTTCGGCTTCCGTCCACTCGGCGACGAAGTCAGCCAAAACTTGTGATTTAATAGCTCGCCGTGGCTTGTAAGTTATGTCGAACGGGAGGAGCTAAATGGCCCATTTGGCAATCCGGCCCATCGCGTCGCGGTTGTTTATAATATCATTAAGTGGTACTTCCGAGGCTACCGTTATCGAACACTCTTGAAAGTAGTGTTGCAGCTTCCGGGATGCCATAAATACCGCGTACGCTATCTTTTGATAATGCGGGTACCGTGATTTGCATGGAGTAAGGACAGTGGACACATAGTAAACCGACTTTTGAAGGGGGAATTTGTGTCCGTCCGCTTCTCGTTCGACGATGAGCACTGCGCTTACTACTTGATGAGTTGCCGCAATGTATAATAGCATTGGTTCGCCAATGTTTGGCGCGGCCAGGACTGGGTTTGTTGCCAATATGGCTTTTATTTTGTTGAGTCCAGCCGTGGCGGCATCCGTCCACTTGAAGTGTTCAGTGCGCCGGAGGAGGCGATAAAGGGGTAATGCCTTTTCTCCCAAGCGGGAGATAAAGCGGCTTAGAGCCGCCACACATCCAGTCAATTTTTGTATTTGTTTGAGGTCTGTTGGGGTAGCCAACTGTGACAACGCTCGGATTTTTGCCGGATTAGCTTCAATACCTCTACTGGAGACAATGAATCCCAGGAGCTTTCCGGCTGGTACGCCGAAAACGCATTTTTCCGGATTGAGCTTGATGTCATATGTTTGGAGGTTATCGAATGTGAGCCTCTAGTCGTCTACTAGAGTTTCGACATGCTTGGTTTTAACGACCACGTCATCTACGTATGCCTCCACTGTTTTGCCGATCTGGTTTGCCAGACATGTCTGAATCATGCGCTGATATGTTGCGCCGGCGTTTTTGAGCCCGAAGGGCATTGTGTTGAAGCAGAATGGGCCGTATGGTGTGATGAATGCCGTTGCGGCTTGGTCTGGCTCTGCCATTTTAATTTGATGGTAGACGGAGTATGCGTCGAGGAAACACAATGAATCGTGTCCTGCGGTGGCGTTGATGATTTGATCGATGCGGGGAAGGGAGAAAGGATCCTTTGGGAAGGCCTTGTTAAGGTCCTTCAAATCGACGCACAAGCGCCAGGATTTGTCCTTCTTTGGTACCATCACCAGGTTTGCTAGCCAGTCCGGATGTTTTATGTCTCTGATGAATCCGGCCTCCAATAGCTTGGCTAGTTCCTCTCCCATGGCTTGTCTCTTAGGTTCGGAAAAACACCGAAGAGCCTGCTTGACTGGCTTGAATCCTTTTAGGATATTTAGGCTGTGCTCGGCCAGCCTGCGTGGGATTCCTGGCATGTCTGAAGGGTGCCAGGCAAAAATGTCCCAGTTCTCGCATAGGAACTCTCGAAGTGCGGCGTTGACATCAGGGTTTAATTGTGCCCCGACGGAAGCTGTTTTTGTAGGGTCCGTTGGATGGACTTGGAATTTGACTATATCGTCCACCGGCTTAAAGGAGGTGGACTTGGATCTTTTATCGAGTATCTCATCTTCCCTGTTCACCGTGGAGCGCAGCGCAGTTAGTTTCTCGGCCGCTAGGGCTTCGGATAGTGCCTCGAGGGCCAGTGCGGCTGTCTTATTTTCGGCGCGGAGTGCTATGTCAGGATCACTAGCAAGAGTGATGATTCCGTTGGGCCCGGGCATTTTGAGCTTCATGTACCCGTAATGGGGTATGGCTTGGAAGATTGTAAACGCCTCCCGCCCTAATAGAGCGTGGTATCTGCTGCTGGTGCCACTTGGAATGTAATTTCTTCGGACCTGTAATTATCCGGCGTGCCGAATACCATATCTAGTGTGATTTTCCCAGCACAGCGTGCTTCCCGACTAGGGATGATTCCTCTAAAGGTTGTGCTACTTTGCTCAATGCGGCTCCAGTCTATTTCCATCTTTTGAAGAGTTTCGTCATAGATGAGGTTTAATCCGCTGCCGCCGTCCATGAGTACCTTGGTGAGTCGAAAGCCGTCCATGATTGGACTGAGGACCAGTGCGGCTGGTGCTCGGGCTGTTCCGAATTTGGGTTCGTCACTGGAATTGAAGGTAATAGCCATGTCACTCCAAGGATTTATTTCTGCTACATGGCAGATTTCGGCCATGCTGCGGAGTGTTCGCTTGCGTCTATTATTTGACGCGAAGGCTCAAAGACCGTTAACACCGTATTGTTGTCCACGGGATGGTGCTCTGTGGTATTTGGGAGGAGTAGATCCTCACCACTTTTGGCCACCTGCCGGAGTATCCAACATGCTCTAAGGTTGTGCGTTGGTATTGCATCCACTGTACTATGAATTCTGCAGGGTCCGTTCAGCCATCCCTCCAGTACGGTTCCTTGCCCCGTAGAGGGCTTTTGCTTTTTGGTAGTTAACCCAGGTGTATTGTGATAATGCACCCTTTTATTTCGGACTGGGTTTGTATTCAGGGCCGGATTATCCCAAAATTTTATTTCGGTTTTCCAGGCGCTTTCCATCGCACAGTACTTTCGTACTATGGACACCAAGTCGGCAAAGCGTGTAATTTCGCAGCGACTTATGGCGTTGAGGATTCCCTTGTCCGTGCAATTATTACAGAAGAATGAAATTGCGTCTTCCTCGCGGCAGTCCTTTATCCTATTCATGACCAGGAGGAATCTGGCCCAGTAATGGTGTACTGTTTCTTCGGGCTCTTGCCTAATTTGGGATAGATCACTTATGTTTGGGTGGGTGGGTGGAATTGAACCCGAATCCTCACCCAATCTGAGACTCAGGGGCCAAGGAGTTTCCGAACTCGGAAGTCTGGATTCTTGGATGTTTTCCGATAAATCTAGCCCGCTGCCTGACTCTAGGTTCAGGCCTTGAGTGACGTCCTCCCCTCCATGGGTATCCGGCTTGGAGGGATCGGGAATCCGGACATAGCTAGTCCTTAAGATAGATGAAGGGTTGCCGCATTGTTCCTCCACCACTACAACATGATGAGTGACCTGGGGAGAGTTGATCTCTCTCAGATCGGGTTTAGGCCCAATCTGATCGTAGTCTTTAGCGACTCCCAGGGCGGCGATGCGATCCAAGAGCTCGTTCAGGGAAGAGAGCTCCATTGGATCTAACCACTCGGCGAGTTCCGAGTTGACGTGAAGATTGCTTTCGATGACCCGAGAAGTCATCGTCGGTGCAGCGGCCGAACAGGTGGTCATAAGAAAACCACCTAGCCGGAGAGTTTGGCCGACAGCCAAAGCTCCCTCAGCAACAGTGCCGTCTTTAAAGACGGGATGAGACATCCTTCCTGGTGGCGACGGCACAGCGGAACTCTCAATGGAAGCACCAATGTCGGTGTCAAAACTGACGGATCTCGGGTAGGGGGTCCCGAACTGTGCGTCTAGGCCAGATGGTAACAGGAGGCGGGGGACACAATGTTTTACCCAGGTTCGGGCCCTCTTGATGGAGGTAAAACCCTACGTCCTGCTTGATTAATATTGATGATATGGGTAGTACAAGAGTAGATCTACCACGAGATCGGAGAGGCTAAACCCTAGAAGCTAGCCTATGGTATGATTGTATGTTGTGGTTGTTGTCCTACGGACTAAAACCCTTCGGTTTATATAGACACCGGAGAGGGTTAGGGTTACACAAGGTCGGTTACAAAGGAGGAGATATCCATATCCGTATTGCCTAGCTTGTCTTCCACGCCAAGTAGAGTCCCATCCGGACACGAGACGAAGTCTTCAATCTTGTATCTTCATAGTCCAGCAGTCCGGCCAAAGGATATAGTCCGGCTGTCCAGAGACCCCCTAATCCAGGACTCCCTCACTCCCACTATATATAGGACCCCTAGGGGGGCGCCGGCCCTAGGAGATCCAATCTCCAAAGGGGGGCGGCGGCCATGGGGGGGGGGACTTGCCCCCCAAGTCAGGTGGGGCGCCCCCACCCCTAGGGTTTCCAACCCTAGGCGTAGGGAGGGCCCATGGGGGGCGCACCAGCCCACCTAGGTCTGGTTCCCCTCCCACTTCAGCCCATGGGCCCCTCCGGGATAGGTGGCCCCACCCGGTGGACCCCCGGGGCCCTTCCGGTGGTCCCGGTACAATACCTATTACCCCCGAAACTTTCCCGATGGCCGAAACTGGACTTCCTATATATAAATCTTCACATCTGGACCATTCTGGAACTCCTCGTGATGTCCGGGATCTCACCTGGGACTCCGAACAACTTTCGGGTACCGCATACTAATATCTCTACAACCCTAGCGTCACCGAACCTTAAGTATGTAGACCCTACGGGTTCGGGAGACACGCAGACATGACCGAGACGACTCTCTGGTCAATAACCAACAACGGGATCTGGATACCCATGTTGGCTCCCACATGTTCCACGATGATCTCATTGGATGAACCACGATGTCGAGGATTTAATCAATCCCGTATACAATTCCCTTTGTCTATCAGTACGATACTTGCTCGAGATTCGATCGTCGGTATCCTGATACCTCGTTCAATCTCGTCACCGGCAAGTCTCTTTACTCGTTCCGTAACACATCATCCCGTGATCAACTCCTTGGTCACATTGTGCACATTATGATGATGTCCTACCGAGTGGGCCCAGAGATACCTCTCTGTTACACGGAGTGAGAAATCCCAGTCTCGGTTCGTGCCAACCCAACAGACACTTTCGGAGATACCCGCAGTGCACCTTTATAGCCACCCCGTTACGTTGTGACGTTTGGTACACCCAAAGCATTCCTACGGTATCCGGGAGTTGCACAATCTCATGGTCTAAGGAAATGATACTTGACATTAGAAAAGCTTTAGCATACGAACTACACGATCTTGTGCTAGGCTTAGGATTGGGTCTTGTCCATCACATCATTCTCCTAATGATGTGATCCCGTTATGAATGACATCCAAAGTCCATGGTCAGGAAACCGTAACCATCTATTGATCAATGAGCTAGTCACCTAGAGGCTTACTAGGGACATGGTGTTGTCTATGTATCCACACATGTATCTGAGTTTCCTATCAATAAAATTCTAGCATGGATAATAAACGATTATCATGAACAAGGAAATATAATAATAATTAATTTATTATTGCCTCTAGGGCATATTTCCAATAGTCTCCCACTTGCACTAGAGTCAATAATCCAGTTCACATCGCTATGTGATTAACACTCAAGGTCACATCCCCATGTGACTAACACCCAAAGAGTTTACTAGAGTCAATAATCTAGTTCACATTACCATGTGATTAACACTCAATGAGTTCTGGGTTTGATCATGTTATGCTTGTGAGAGATGTTATAGTCAACGGGTCTGAACCTTTCAGATCCGTGTGTGCTTTACAAATCTCTATGTCATCTTGTAGATGTAGCTACCACACTCTTTTGGAGCTATTCCAAATAACTGTTCTACTATATGAATCCGGTTTACTACTCAGAATCATCCAGATTAGTGTCAAAGATTGCATTGGCGTAACCCTTTACGACGAACTCTTTTACCACCTCCACAATCGAGAAAATTCCTTAGTCCACTAGTTACTAAGGATAACCTTGACCGTTGTCCTGTGATCCATTCCTAGATCACACTTGTACCCCTTGACTGACTCAAGGCTTAGCACGCTTCAGGTGCGGTACACAACATTGCATACTTTAGAGCCTACGTCTAGAGCATAGGGGACGACCTTCTTCCTTTCTCTCTCTTCTACCGTGGTCAGGTCTTGAGTCTTACTCAATACTCATACCTTATAACACAGCCAAAAACTCCTTCTTTGCCAATCTATTTTTGAACTCCTTCAAAATTTTGTCATGGTATGTGTTCGTTTGAAAGTACTATTAAGCGATTTTGATCTATCCTTATAGATCTTGATGCTCAATGTTCAAGTAGCTTAATCCAGGTTTTCCATTAAAAAAACTTTTCAAATACCCTGTATGCTTTCCAGAAATTCTACATCATTTATGATCAACAATATGTTAACAACATATACTCATCAAAAATTCTATAGTGCTCCCACTCACTTCTTTGGAAATACAAGTTTCTCATAAACTTTGTATAAACCCAAAATCTTTGATCATCTCATCAAAGTGTAAATTCCAATTCTGAGATGCTTACTCCAGTCCTTAGAAGGATTGCTGGAGCTTTGCATACTTGTTAGCATCTTTCAGGATTGACAAAACCTTTTGGTTGTATCACATACAACCTTTCCTCAAGAAAAATGTCGAGGAAACAATGTTTTGACATCCTATCTGCAAGATTTCATAAATAATGCAGTAACTGCTAACATAATTCCAACAGACTCTTAGCATGGCTACGAGTGAGAAAGTCTCATCATAGTCAACTCCTTGAACTTGTCGGGAAACATTTTAACGACAAGTCGAGCTTTCTTAATGGTGACACTTACCATCATTGCCCGTCTTCCTTTTAAAATCCATCTGCACCCAACAGCCTTACGACCATCAAGTAGTTCTTTTCAAAGTCTATACTTTGTTTTATACATGGATCCTCTCTCGGATTTTATGGCCTCGAGCCATTCGTCGGAATCCGGGCCCACCATCGCTTCTCCGTAGCTCGTAGGTTCATTGTTGTCTAGCAACATGACTTCCAAGACAGGATTACGTACCACTCTGAAGTAGTACACATCCTTGTCAACCTATGAGGTTTGGTAGTGACTTGATCCGAAGTTTCATGATCATTATCATAAGCTTCCACTTCAATTGGTGTAGGTGCCACAGGAACAACTTCCTGTGCCCTGCTACACACTAGTTGAAGTGACGGTTCAATAACCTCATCAAGTCTCCACCATCCTCCCACTCAATTCTTTCGAGAGAAACTTTTCCTCGAGAAAGAACCCGTTTCTAGAAACAACCACTTTTGCTTCCGGATCTGAAATAGGAGGTATACCCAACTATTTTTGGGTATTCTATGAAGATGCATTTATCCGCTTCGGGTTCGAGCTTATCAGCCTGAAACTTTTTCACATAAGTGTCGCCGCCCCAAACTTTTAAGAAATGACAGCTCTGGTTTCTCTAAACCATAGTTCATACGGTGTCGTCTCAACGAAATTGTGTGGTGCCCTATTTAAAGTGAATGCGGTTGTCTCTAATGCCTAACCCATAAACGATAGTGGTAATTCGATAAGAGACATCATGGTATGCACCATATCCAATAGGGTGCAGTTATGATGTTCGGACACACCATCACACTATGGTGTTCCAGACGGTATTAGTTGTGAAACAATTTCCACAATGTCTTAATTGTGTGCCAAACTCGTAACTCATATATTCATATCTATGATCATATCATAGACATTTTATCATCTTGTCACGACGATCTTCAACTTCACTCTGAAATTACTTGAACCTTTCAATAATTCAGACTTGTGTTTCATCAAGTAAATATACTCAGCATCTACTCAAATCATCTGTGAAGTAAGAACATAATGATATCCACTGCGTGCCTCAACACTCATTGGACTGCACACATCAAAATGTATTACTTCCAACAAGTTGCTTTCTTGTTCCATCTTACTGAAAATGAGGTCTTTCAGTAATCTTGCCCATGTGGTATGATTTGCATGTCTCAAGTGATTCAAAATCAGGTGAGTCCAAATGATCCATCTGTATGGAGTTTCTTCATGCATATCTACCAATAGACATGGTTCGCATGTCTCAATCTTTTCAAAAAACGAGTGAGTCCAAAGATCCATCAACGTGGAGCTTCTTCATGCGTTTTACACCAACATGACTCAAATGGCAGTGCCACAAGTGCATGGTACTATCATTAGTATCTTATATCTTTTGGTATGAACATGTGTATCACTACGATCGAGATTCAATAAACCATTCATTTTAGGTGCAAGACCATTGCAGGTATTATTCAAATAAACAGAGTAACCATTATTCTCCTTAAATGAATAACCGTGTGGCGATAATCATAATCCAATCATGTCTATGCTCCACGCAAACACCAAATAACAATTATTTCGGTTTAACACCAATCCCGATGGTAGAGGGAGCGTGCGATGTTTGATCACATCAACCTTGGAAACACTTCCAACATATCGTCATCTCACCTTTAGCTAGTCTCCGTAGCCTTTTATTTCGAGTTACTAACACTTAGCAACCGAACCAGTATTTATTACGCTGGTGCTACTAGGAGTACTAGTAAAGTACACAATAATATAATGTATATTCAAAAATACTTGTGTCAACCTTGCCAGCCTTCTCATCTACCAAGTATCTAGGGTAGTTCTGCTTCAGTGACCGTTCCCTCATTACAGAAGCACTTAGTCTCGGATTTGGTTCAACCTTGGGTTTCTTCACTAGAGCAGCAACTGATTTGCCGTCTCATGAAGTATCCATTCTTTCCCTTTCCCTTCTTGAAACTAGTGGTTTAACCATCAACAATTGATGCTCCTACTTGATTTCTACTTTCGCGGTGTCAAACATCGCGAGTTTCTCAAGGATCATCATGTCTATCCCTGATATGTTATAGTTCATCATGAAGCTCCAATAGCTTGGTGGCAGCGACTATGGAGAATCATCCCTATTTCATCTGGAAGATTAACTCCTACTCGATTCAAGCGATTGTAGTACTCAGACAATCTGAGCACATTCTCAGTGATTGAGCTTTTCTCCCTTAGTTTGCAGGCTTAAGAAACTTGTCAGAGGTCTCATACCTCTTGACGTGGGCACTAGTCTGAAATCCCAATTTCAGTCTTTGGAACATCTCATATGTTCTGCGGCGTTTCAAATCGTCTTTGGTGCCACAATTCTAAACCGTTAGTCTTACGCACTGAACTATCACGTAGTCATCAAAACATGTATGTCAGATGTTTCCCAATATCTACAGACGATGCTCGAGGTTCAACGCACTGAGCGGTGCATTAAGGACATAGCCCTTCTGTGCAGCAACGAGGACAATCCTCAGTTCACGGACCCAGTCCGCATAATTGCTACTGTCAACTCTCAGCTAAATTTTCTCTAGGAACATATCTAAAACAGTAGAACCAAAGCGTTTGCTACGACATAATTTGCAAAGACCTTTTGACTATGTTCATGATAATTAAGTTCATCTAATCAAATTATTCAATGAACTCCCACTTAGATAGACACCCCTCTAGTCATCTAAGTGATACATGATCCGAGTCAACTAGGCCGTGTCTGATCATCACGTGAGACGGACTAGTCATCATCGGTGAACATCTTCATGTTGATCGTATCCACTATACGACTCATGTTCGACCTTTGGTCTTCCGTGTTCCGAGGCCATGTCTGTAAATGCTAGGCTCGTCAAGTCAACCTAAGTGTTTCGCATGTGTAAATCTGGCTTACACCCGTTGTATGCGAACGTTAGAATCTATCACACCCGATCATCACATGGTGCTTCGAAACAACGAACCTTCGCAACAGTGCACAGTTAGGGGGAACACTTTTCTTGAAATTTCAGCGAGGGATCATCTTATTTATGCAACCGTCGTTCTGAGCAAATAAGATGTAAAAACATGACAAACATCACATGCAAATCATAAAGTGACATGATATGGCCAATATCATCTTGCGCCTTTTGATCTCCATCTTCGAGGCGTGGCATGATCACCTTCGTCGCCGGCATGACACCATGATCTCCATCATCGTGTCTTCATGAAGTTGCCTCGCCAACTATTACTTCTACTACTATGGCTAACTGTTAGCAATAAAGTAAAGTAATTACATGGCGTTTTCATTGACATGCAGCGACACCCGTATACAATTCCCTTTGTCTATCGGTACGATACTTGCCCGAGATTCGATCGTCGGTATCCCGATACCTCATTCAATCTCGTTATCAGCAAGTCTCTTTACTCGTTCCGTAACACATCATCCTATGATCAACTCCTTGGTCACATTGTGCACATTATGATGATGTCCTACCGAGTGGGCCCAGAGATACCTCTCTGTTACACGGAGTGACAAATCCCAGTCTCGATTCGTGCCAACCCAACAGACACTTTCGGAGATACCCGCAGTGCACCTTTATAGCCACCCAGTTACGTTGTGACGTTTGGTACACCCAAAGCATGCCTACGGTATCCGGGAGTTGCACAATCTCATGGTCTAAGGAAATGATACTTGACATTAGAAAAGCTTTAGCATATGAACTACACGATCTTGTGCTAGGCTTAGGATTGGGTCTTGTCCATCACACCATTCTCCTAATGATGTGATCCCGTTATGAATGACATCCAAAGTCCATGGTCAGGAAACCGTAACCATCTATTGATCAACGAGCTAGTCAACTAGAGGCTTACTAGGGACATGGTGTTGTCTATGTATCCACACATGTATCTGAGTTTCCTATCAATATAATTCTAGCATGGATAATAAACTATTATCATTAACAAGGAAATATAATAATAACTAATTTATTATTGCCTCTAGGGCATATTTCCAACATATCGATGAAGGGGTGATTTCCTTCAATAGGTGGAAAACATAGGAAATATTGGTTGTTATCAAGGAAAGGTAAAAATTTAGGAAAGTTAGGATTTTTGAACTGATTTCTATGCAAATGGGTTTTTTATTGTTTGGTAACGTGATATCAGTACCTGACCGTCTGTGACGTGTCTGATTAGGAAAGTTTGCAAATGTTAAGAAACTATTTATTGGGAGGAAAGTTGTGATGTGTCTGTAATTTGTTTCCTAAAACAAATTTCACTAATAAGAGAAATTGATTGATTTAGATAAGTTAGGAAATTTAGATTAAAATGTATTATTTGTTTCCTGAAATCTATTATTTGTTTCCTAAGAAAAATTGAACCAATAAAAGGAATCGATTTATTTGCATAATTTAAGGAAGTTAGATTAAAATGTATTATTTGTTTCCTGAAAATTTGTTATTTTTTTCCTAAGACAAATTGAACCAATAAAAGGAATCGATTGATTTGCATAATTTAAGGAAGTTAGATCCGTGGTTTGTTATACGTTAGGAAAGTTCTGGTTGTAATAAAGAGTGGAGAGAAAAATAAACCGATGGACCAGGGTGGGAGGGGGTGGTGGGAGCAGAGACGAAAAAAACCAACGAAAATAAACCATGGACCAGGGTGAGAGGGGGTGGTGGGAGGAGAGACGAAAAAAACCAGTGAAAATAAACCACAGAGACGATTCACCAACTCGTCTATTAGGAGTAGAGATACGTCCGTGAGGCCGCCCTCAGTTGTTTATCACTAGGACGGACCATGGCGCTTCCGCACTTGCACGGGCATAGCCGCTCCTCGGCAGTGTCGACTGCCAGCACAGAGCATGGTGCTTCCACTATTACGTGGGAGGGGACTCCCTACTACGGAGAGCCCCCGGGGCGTGTACATCCCCGCCCTGACACGTGGCTTGCACGACACGGCTAGACGAGGTGTGTCTTGGCACTCGTGAGCCAGCGCGGGACTCACGAGGCCCTACCTCAAGGCGGGTTGCGCCTGGTCTTGATTCTTGTTCGCTGTCTTGGTCCTGCGAGGTGGTTAGACAACCTGCGCCAAACAAATCTCCTGAGGTTATCGCGTGAGAAGACCAAGCACCAACGGCCCCAGGAGGTGATGTGAACGGGGCCGGCCCGCCAGATGTCAGGACCGGATTTTCGGGTATTAATTTCCCAAAAGCGGCCCTTGTGCTCACCAACCCCAGGATTACTGTTAGCTGATGAGGCACCAACTTGATACAGAAACTCCAAGCAAAATACAGGATATGTAGTACAAGACCATTCTGGCCTATGAGTACAACAAATGGTTTGCTAGTGGCTGAAGGCGGAAGCGGTTTGTGGATCACCAGCGTCTATGGGACTCCATTTCCCATAGGAACAGCTCACCAGGATAACTCCTATCTTCGCGAGGCCGCTATCTCCATTGCGTAGGTTCCGGGGCTGTCATCGCAACGCTCCTCTCCATGCAGGAAATCTGGCCAAGACAATAGCTAGGGACAAGCCAGTGAGTACTTTGAATGTACTCACAAACATTAAGAACACAGGTATAATATAGCCACTGATAATTATGTTTTAAAAATATTCTATGATCACTTCGTCAGTTATGAAATAAGGTTCATGATGCACGCATGCAGATCATTCAAATAAAACATGAGTAAACAATCAGGGTGTAGAAATGAAAAGCACCGATCGGGTATCTGAAGCGACGCCTCGAAGGGATAGTAATATGAAGCACGCCTCAGTCGGGCGTCTGAGCGACACCACATAAAGGGCTTATATATGAGAGGAATAACAAGCATGCCACAGTCGGGCGTCTATGCGACACCACATAAAGGGCTTATAAGTAAATGAAATAACAAGCATGCCACAGTCGGGCGTCTGTGCGACACCACATAAAGGGCTTATAAGTAAATGAAATAACAGGCATGCCACAGTCGGGCGTCTGTGCGACACCACATAAAGGGCTTATAAGTAAATGAAATGACAAGCCTGCCACAGTCGGGCGTCTGAGTGACACCACATAAAGGGCTTATATAAGAATAATCACAGTGAATATCCAGGAGGTAGAACCGTCCCAGGGATACTCAATAATTCAAATAACAGAAATGGTTAGTCCATAATAATAATAATCATAATAATTATATGTCACAGGTCATAATCAATGTTCTGGTTTAGTAGTTTTTCCTCCGAAGACCAACACTAAGACCGACACTTGACCCATCCCAAACTGTAGTCCTTAACCATGGACACGGCTATTCGAATAGATTTAATATCTTTGCAGAGGGTGTACTCTTTACCCACGAGTAACGGATTCCTTTAGTCCATCGGAACTAATTCCGTCTACGGTATTTTAGTCGAAAACACGCCTAACTTGCACACACCAGCTTAACTTTACTCGTGTCTGGAATCACCCACGACACCTGTTAAGCAAACTCTAAGTGGGGAGGCTACAACCTCGCGTAGCATGGGATCAAATTTCTATCGCGCGCTCTAAGGGGTGCCCCCCTCTCGGTCCCAACTGGAAACACCCATGCCCCCGGACCAAGTGGCATGCCTACCGGCTGCAGTCGGTATCTTCCACTATGGCCTCTCTGTACGGTGTGTGCTAGATAGGGGTTGACAACTTAGTGAACCGTACCCTACCTACGGCAGGGACAAGTGGCAGCACGAAACAAGTATGGGGGTTACTGGAACAAGACTCGATCTACGGCCAACTCAGGAGGCTTAAGTATTTCCTGCATGATTAGTATAACAAATATGTTTCAAACCAACAGACAGTATCACTACTCATCATACCTCATCCTGCCATACCGGACACAACCGTCCCGACGGGGAACCAGAGATAAGCTCGTGTCTACCCAAGACAGAGACTTTCTCGGCTTCCTTCCGGTAGGAACAAAAGGCATGTGAAAATGATCAAGCTCCAATATCATGAGGTCACCAGTATGCAAGTATGATCATATCCTCACAAAAAAAGTAACGGATACTCCGAGTCACGGTGGTGTTGTAACTGTATCAAACAACACACAATAATATTATGCCAGAGTTCAAAAATGCTTGCCTTCAAGTTGTGGAGAGGCAGGGTGCATTCCAAAACTTTTGAAAGTTTTCTCCTTCCTCAAACTCCTATTTTTGAAAATATTCAAATAACACATATTTTAAAAACAGTACAAAAAAGTTGTTTGGAAATTTTGAAATAAATATGAAAATAAACTAGACAATATTTGGGAAACAACATAAAGAGAATCAAGTCATATGGATTTATATTTAAAAAGTTATAGTCAAATTCTTTTTTTAAAATAAAACAGAAAAAGAAAACGTTTCAAAAACTAAACACAATGAAGGCGTACTCTGGGTTTACGTCTTCACTTATTCCAGCGTGGACCGGCTCATGGTCACTGACAGTGGGTCCAAGGGGCCCACTGGTCAGGTTTGACCAGTCGCCTCTCCCTCCTTTTCCTCTGCCCGAGCGAGGGCGGGACTCCGGCGATGCTCGCCGGCGAACGGCGGCACTGTTCGAGAAACCAAGGCCATCCGTGGGTTCAGGGGGTCGAGGCGGTCCTTTCGGTGGTCGCTATGGTCCCTGGGGTGGACGGAGTCGTCGGCGGCGAGCTCCGCAGCGGACGGTGGCCGTCGGGCAGAGTGGGCTTTTGTCTCCGGTGGCTCCCGATCAAAATTGGGCATGGGGGTGGACTCACGAGATGAAGAGAGGGCTTCTGGTGAAGAGAGTGGAGAGGGGGAGGCCCTGGTGGCACCGGAGTGATCGAGACAGTGGCGGCGGCTGTGGTTGCTGGAGAAGAAGAAGACGACCATCTCTGGTCTTTCTACTGCTGCGGGAGGATCAGTGAGGGAGTGAGAGAGGTTGCTTGAGGGATTGACGAGCTCGGGGGCCCCTTAAATAGGCGAGCAATGGCGGTTCCGCGGTAGCCGGGGATAAGATCACCGGTCGACCGCTTCTGTTGTGGCAGAGCGACATGGCGATGGCCGGAGCAAGGTCGGTGCTAGCAGACGGGCTTGGGGATAAGGGCGGCCTGCTCACGAGGGCAGATGGCGAGGAGTTGTGGCTTGGGCGGCGCCGTCCATGGCAGGGCATACTGTGGCCGTCGGCGTGCCGCCAAGAGGGCCCTGGCGGCGGCGCTGTAGGGCGCAAGGGGCGAGCTGGCGTGTTCTGGTGAGTGGATGAGGTCGGGGTGCGGCTCTGCAGGCGAGCAAGGGCCGGGGCACGACGCGGCGACCCGTGCGCACGCACATGCAAAACGCGCGCTCTGGGCGCGCCCAGAGCACGCACGCTACATGCTCGGCAATATGCCAAGGTATGCTAGGCGGCTCCAATCCACAAGAGGGTTAGCAGGGTGGGGCTATGGGCTAGGGCAAATCCATGGGACATGCTGGTCTGGTCAGGGGATCAAGTTCGTATAGCAGACTAAAAATCATGCCAAATCTGGCTATGCACACAGGGTGTTTGACAAAATGCCATGTGCATCTAGGCAACTCTTGGGGTGGCCCAAATCTCCAGATCATAGTCTCTTTAGATGAATGAGAGGGTGGTAAGGTTAGTTTGCCAAAAACAAAAACTTGCTAGTGCAAGTTTGTGAGAAAACTGATTCTGGACAAAAAGTAAAAGGCACTGTTGCATGCACTTAAAATCCTCTAATGGGTCCACTCTTCTGGACTTAAGGGTTTTGTATGGTGTACTACAAGCAGGAGAAAGCTCATGGTCACTAGAGCGAAATTGAATAGTGATGCAGTAGAAAACATCCAACTGGGCCAGAATGGAAATGAGGCTGATTCACTCAAATATTTCAAAGGGCAACTTTGGGTGTTTGCATAAGGTTGAATTACATACTACTACTAACATCCCACAATTTTGGTGGAGGTTTTAAAGGAATATTTAAATAGGTTGCAGTGCAAAATTGCCCACTGGACCAGATTTGAAAACTTGGTGTAGAACTCAAAATATCCAATGAATGAAATTATTTTTTGCATAAAAGTGATTTAAAAACATCACATGACATCTCCAAATTTTGGTTGGAATATTAGATAAATTTATCAAATGGTTGTAGTTCAAATAGGGCTCCAAAATAATGAAAATTCACTTTAAGGAATAAAGCTCAGAGAGAAATAATTATGCAAATAAATCCACTGACAATAGGAATGTTTTTCTTGAAAGGGCAAACAAGTCCAATAATATATTTGGAAATTTTTTTTTCACTTGAGGTAAAAACTTCATAATAATAAGGAAAAGAATGGTTCTGAAATCAAAAGAAAATCCAGAAAATAAAAGTTTAAATTTCCTGGCAAAATTTTAATTAATAAAACAAGGTTAAAATTTTGGGGTGTCACACCAGATAGAGCTCGGCCGTTGGATTTATTGACGCTGCAGGGACGGGCCCGAGCACAGACGTCGTGCCTAATCCTCTCACGTGAAGGGTCCTGAAGAAAAACGACCGGCGCGCGGCTCCCACAATGGGCGACAATCGAGCAGGTGATAGTCATAGATAGATCAAGCATGAAAGGCAACGTAGCTCAGGTAAATGCATAACGATACGCGCCACTGGGTCCGGCCCAAGCGGCTTGGGGATGATGCAGCCCGAGGGGCGCCCCTAACAAGGTAATCTAAAGACATAAACAAGGAAAGATACATGCCACAGGGACGGACCCACGCGGCTTGGGAATAATGCATCCCCCTGGGCGCTCCCAGCTAAATGAACTTGGAAAATGTCACCTGGTCCGTTGATGAAGGGGTGTTGAGGTAGCTGAAGGTACGCGGCGAAGGGGTTGCCCCTCACGAGCCACTGGGGCCTTGAGCCTCGGGTGGCTCTAGGGGTCCCGGTGGTTCCTTGAGGACCGTCTTCGTGTCCGCCAGAACTGCGTGGTGCCTGGCCTCCTGACCCGCCATGACACTCCGCAGGTTGCCCTGGAAGGCATCGGCCATGCTCGGCAGGCCGAACGGCATGCGAACGCAGCTGTGAGGTGGACCTCCGCAGCGCCCGACACGCGAAGGCCAGAAGCACTCCTGAGATGCGGCTCAGTTGAGCCCTGGTATGTCGATGCGAACGCGCAGCTCGCAACCCTCGCCTGGGTGGGGAGCAGCGCCAGGTGGGCATCGGTCGCCATGTATTGCTCTTGCTTCTTGAAGCTCCTGAGATACCTTGGTGATGAACTCTGAGCAACGGGCGCTCCTTGCCCAGTGTCCTCCTGAAGGAGACGTGTCGTGAAACACGCCTCCAAGTGGTGCCCGAGCACCTCCCTCGTGACGTTGGCGAGGTCTGAGGCCCTCCAGAAGAGAGCCCCGAGCCCTGCCTGAGGATGGCGCCGGGCGCGCCTTCTTATGCGATAGAGGGAGGCGCCCCAGGTGCGGGCGCTGATCCTGATGAGGTGCCTCTGGCGGTGCTGCCCTCCTGAGGTCCGACACGGAGTTGCTGCTTCTTCTTCTTGGGGATGACCTCTGGAGGGTATCGAGCTGCATTGTGGCCGGGTTCTTCGATGGACACTGCTTGGAAGGCGCGCTCGAGGGAACACACCGCATCTCTTTCTTCGCAGGGGACCGTGATGATCCCGCCGCTTCCTAGCATCTTGAGGACGTTGTAGCCGTGGTGCATCACGACCATGAACTTGGCCAAGGCCGGATACCCGAGGATGGCATTGTATGGTAGACAGATGTGGGCGACGTCGAAGTCATTGAGCTCGGTGCGGTAGTCGTTGCACTGTCCGAAGGTTACTGGGAGGCGGACCTGATCGATCGGCGTGGTAGAGCCATCGGTTACTCCTGAGAAAGGTTTGGTGGACTGAAGCTGATCATACAACACTTGGAGGCTATCGAACATCTCGACGGACAGGACATTGAGCCCAACGTCGCCGTCGATGAGGGTCTTGGTGACTTGCACGTTGTTGATGACGGGTGAACAAAGCATCGGGAGGACGCCGACAGTAGCCGCGCACTTGAGCTGGCCTGCTGAGCTGAATGTGATGGCGCACTGGGACCACCTGAGCGGGCACGTGGCCTCGATCTTGGGGAGGACTGCGTTCACCTCGTGAGCAAACTGCTTGAAGATACGCTGTGAGGCTGGGGCTTGAGCTCTGTCCAAGATGCAGGCGATGGCACATGGCTCCTAGAAGCCCCCAGCCCCCTCGTCTTGGTGGTGGTCGTCATTCCTTCTTGGCGGTGGCGGTAGAGGAGGAAGACCGGCGTTGCCCTGAGGACGATCCTCATGAGGCTGATCCCTCCAGGCGCCCTCGCGAGACTGATCGTGCAAGTGGTCCTCACGAGGCTGGTCGCGCCTCTCCTGGCGTGGGCCACGGTCATCCCAGCGCCCGCCACCACGTCTGTCGGCGTTCTAGGAATGGGGGTCCCCAGACTTGCCTGCCTACGGCCTGCGACGTGGCGGAGCTAGCAGGTCGTACGACCCATCTTCATCAACAAAGCATCCAAGACCCTCGCGAGGGTCCAAGCCTCATGAGGTGGACGACGCAAGACCTCCTCCCGAGTGTCCTAGTCAGGCAGGCTCACGAGGGGCGGAGATATCAAGGTGAGGTGAACCTCACGAGGCTCTCGTGACGTGAGCCATGACGATCGACACCAGGCGGGCGCCAGGCGGGCACCAGCGTGCGCAACGTCGTTGTTTCCCCTTTGGTGCAAAGGAGGCAAGCGCAGCCGCAGAGTACCGAGGCCTCAGGAAAAGGTTGCCATTTCGGTGCAACAAGACCAAGACCATGGACTGCAAGACGAAGGTCATCGTGGAGCCCAAGACGGCGTCACTACCAGAGCTTTGTGCAGGCGAAGACTACTTTTGTCAGGATGGCTTGTACTAGCTATCCCCCTTCAAATTAGCCCGCCATTGTTGGCTCCTATCGGTGTCAAAACCGGCGGATCTCGGGTAGGGGGTCCCGAACTGTGCGTCTAAGGCGGATGGTAACAGGAGGCAGGGAACACAATGTTCTACCCAGGTTCGGGCCCTCTTGATGGAGGTAAAACCCTACGTCCTGCTTGATTAATATTGATGATATGGGTAGTACAAGAGTAGATCTACCACGAGATCGGAGAGGCTAAACCCTAGAAGCTAGCCTATGGTATGATTGTATGTTGTCCTACGGACTAAAATCCTCCGGTTTATATAGACACCGGAGAGGTTAGGGTTACACAAGGTCGGTTACAGAAGAGGAGATACACATATCTGTATTGCCTAGCTTGCCTTCCACGCCAAGTAGAGTCCCATCCGGACACAAGACGAAGTCTTCAATCCTGTATCTTCATAGTCTAATAGTCCGGCCAATGGAGATAGTCCGGCTGTCCGGAGACCCCCTAATCTAGGACTCCCACAGTAGCCCCTGAACCAGGCTTTCAATGACGATGAGTCCGGCGCGCAGTATTGTCTTCGGCATTGCAAGGCGGGTTCCTCCTTCGAATATACCACGGAAGAATTTGAATATAAGGATAGTGTCCAACCCTGCAAAATAAGTTCCACATACTACCGTAGAGAGAATAATATTTCCACAAATCCAATTTGCTGACTTGTTTTGGCAACACGACATTACGTCACGGCCCGGTGATTATTCGAACCGTTTCCTTTAACTAGCCCCGCACATAACGCGAGGCAGTTTTTTGACACGTCTTGTCAAAGCAGAGATCGTGTCCCCTAATTACGGGATTCTCATCAATACGGTCATGGGTAACCCAACCGTGTCTAGGACTCCTAGATTATAAGCAAGTCCCAAACGGCTACGGAGAGGACGCTTGATATTCACCCTCTTTATAAAGGGACAAGGCTTTTACTTTTTTCCCTCCCATGCTCAATCGAACCCTTCCCTCGCCTCGAGTTCTAACACCCAAAGCCCAGGTCAGGTGCTTCGGACCTTCAATCATGTCTGGATCTAGCCTTCAAGGCCGGTGGATGCCCTCCTCCGTTATGGAAGAGGATATCAAGAAGTTGAGGGAGGCCAGATACCTAACCGCCAAGGTTTCGCATCGGCTGCCTGCCCGAGGGCAGGTCGTCCCTACTCCTGAACCCAACGAGAACATTGTGTTCATCTCCCACTTCCTCCGAGGTCTAGGCCTCACCCTGGATCCCTTTGTTAGGGGTTTGATGTTCTATTACAGGCTAGATTTGCACGATCTAGCCCCGGACTCCTTTCTCCACATCTCGACATTCATTGTCGTGTGTGAGGCCTTCCTCCACATTACCCCGCACTTTGGCCTGTGGCTCAAGACCTTTGACGTGAAGCCGAAGACGGTCAAGGGGCAGTATGCAGCGTGCGGAGGCGCATTAATAAGAAAGATAGCAGGAGCTCCGTGGCCCAAAGGATCCTATTATGGCAACAGGAGTGGTTTTACATCACAGCTCCCAGAAGTGCCAAGTGGGTGGCTGCCCCTGCTTTCCGCTCAGGCCCTCCACCACAACTGATGTCATGGATTAGCAGAGGACTGAGCTGGGGTCTAGCCAAGGACGTGCCTATACTGCAGAGCCGCATTCGTGATCTCTTCGAAGGAAATTTCAGTCTGGTTACGGTGGCGCAAGTCATGCTGGTTCGTCGAGTCCAGCCTTGCAAACGCCGGCCCCTCTGCATGTGGGAGTTCAACCCAGAAGGGCCGCGTACTATTCAGAATTTCCTCGGCTTGACGCGTGAGGAGATGTACAAATCATTCTTCAGACCCCAAATAGAGTGTCCGGATAGTACCGAGGACGTGGGCCTGAGCAGCAACCGTACCGCCGACTAAGTAAGTAATCCTTTAGCCGAACACACCGTCTTTTATTTACCATGACGTCATTCTAAGGAGTCGCTCTTTGACCAGGACTGGCTAACAAAGGCGAAGATGATTCGGTGTTCGGCCCCCCTTCCTGAGGCTTTGGAGAATCCGGTACTGGAAAAGATGCTCGAGCTAGCACCCTGACCGGAGCTCTCAAAGGAAGATAAAGGGGGGAATAATGAGGTCAAAAGCGGGCCCCCATCGCTACCAATTCCAATCGAGGGAATGAGCACCTCCGTGAAGGAGGATAACCAAGGAGAAGAATCCGACCTTCTCTCGCTTCGGGGAAGGAAGAGGACTGCCTCTGAAGATCCGGAAAACGAGGCTTCCAAACGGGAGAAGAAGTCTCCACTAGAGGGTCCTGCCTTGGAGGGTGCTTTTGCCGCACAAAGTCCGCGCGAGGATCAGCCCTCCAACGAGCTGTAAGTAATCAGAAAGTACTTTAATAGTGGAGATATACTGCCTTACCTCTGAGGAAAATACCCGAAGCATTTATCTTGCAGTTCGAATCTTAGCCCTTCTCAGCATATCTCGTCTTCAGGGGATCTTCTTCCGGAGATGATGGAGAGCGAAACGCCTCCCCCGGACTCCCCCGCTCAAGAAGCGGGTGACCTTGAAGTGTCATCGCAGAGGGCCTCTCCAGATCCGGTGAGGCCAGAAGATAATCCTATAGTCACCCGAAGTCCCCAGCATCCGGCTCTTGAAGAGAGCAAACAAAAGAGTCCGGCACCGTCTGGTATGCGGTCGGACGTACTGAGGGAGCTGTTGGAGCGAGCGGCCATCTCAGAAGAACACCGTACGTTGATGGGTACAGTGATGGAAAGAATTTTGTCCGCCGAAAGCTGATTGCATGGAGCCTTTATGAGTCTACTGACGGGCTTTGAGGTACGTGAAACGATATACTTTTTGATAGTACCGCACATTTTTAGGTGTGCCTTGTGTAGATAGTAGCCCCTGAGACTGTGGTCGTCGTCCAGAACGGCGGCGAACAGAGGATCATAGTCCCAGGTAATAATCATACCGCTTTATGTGTAGGTGATGGGAGCTCCATTGGCTGGCCGGACTAATGAGTTTGCCGAACTAAAGCGGCAACTGGATGCGGCAGATGCCGACATCGAGCTTGTTAACAAGCGGCTTGACGAGGCATAGGGTAAGTAATGTTTTTCCGGTCAACATCACATAGTAAGAGCAGCATGATGCCAGTATCTTTAATATGTTGTGACTGCAGACGGAACTTGCCCGGGCCAAGGAACAAGCAACGGTTAGTAATGCGGCTGCTTTGAAGGCGGCCGAAGAGTTAAGAGCCGAGAAGGCCGCGCATTGCGAAAGTAAAGAGAAGATGGCCAAGATGGCCGTAGAATTAAAAGACACTGCCGACCGTTGCCAGTTCCTTGAAAAGGAGAACCGAGTGAAGGCAGCGGATGTTGAAAAGGCCACGATGGTGACCAAAGACACTCGCTCTGCTATGAGGGCGAAGAAGGAGGAGCTGCGCGAAGCCGGGGATATTGCGGCTGGGAAGCCCTTTCTGCTGCAGAGGAAGTTCGGAGATCCGCGGTATGCCCCTCTGGATCGGCTGTGGAGTTCGGCAGACGCATGTATGGACTTGGCGGCAAGCGCTGTCGATGCGGTCGAATACTTCCGAGATCAGACAGATCGTGAAGTGGACAAGTTGTTCTGGTCGCAATTCAACGTTCCAGAGCGTCCGCTTCCCTTGACCGATCAACTAGCCGAATGGACCGAATTTAATAGGTTGTCCGGATTTGCCATGAAGTCCGTCGTAGATCATTTGTGGCCAGAGAAGCTGAAGCCGAACAACTATTTCAGCTTAGTGCAGCAGTTCCTTGATGCGGTGCCGCGCATCAATGCGATGAAGAGGTCGGCGTGCATAGAAGGCTCGCGGATGGCCTTTGCCCGTGTCAAGGCATACTAGGCGGAGATGGATGTTACCACTGTTGCGGCGCAAGGTTCGGCCATAGGCGTAGTAGCTGCCGAGCACTATTTTGAAGAGGTTCTTGAGGGTGCTCGTTTGATAGAGTCCCATTGCTCGAAGAATATTATGTTTGGGTGACATGTGTTCCCATTGTAAGCACATTGTTTTTGTGAAATGTAGTAAGGCTGTATTTATAATTTTTCCAGAAAGTAATATGATGCCTCCTGTGCGGCCGTTTATGTATATATGTATATAACCTAAAAGATTGCAGTCGTCGGCTTCAACCCCCACGCATATAATGCGGAGGTGTTCGCAGAAAACGCGTGTTCACACTTAACCCAACGTCTTGGTCCTATTAAGGAGGTGATAGCACAGCGAACGAGGCAACCGGACTATGATGCTTTAACACTTTCACTTAGCCATAGGAGTTTGACGGTGGGGCTACTATATAGCCCCTGGTGGCTCCGCACTCTCCCAAACTCGGGGTGCGTATATGCCTGGCCGGGAAATGACCCTTCGTTAAAGCGGAGGAATTCTAAAATTCCGATAAGTCATCGAGTGGTTGACCAGTCTCGCGCTATATCATGATAGTCAGTTTTCGGCTTTCTCTACTGAGGTGCTCGTCCGGGCAAACTAGAGCACAATCGCAGTAGTTCTCCTGGTGCTGCCTTAGCCAATAGAACAGCACGTAAGGCACCAAAACATAGGAGCCGGGCAAACCCAACATTTGACCAAAGACATGATTCGGAGCTGATGCATATAAGGCCAAACTCGCAACGCCGAACACTCCCTAAGGTATTCGGTCTTTATGGTATAAACCAGGCCTAAATAGTGCCCTTTGTAAGAAGCCCCTTGTGTCCAGGTACGGCCGTTTATTCTGAGGTGGCCACATGCCAAGACGTCAGCATCCTTCTCAATTGTATTTGAGAATCCGAGGGATGTGTATCAACAAGAGACAGTAAAAAAGGTTTACGCAGGGTCTTAATCTAAAAAGAATCCTTGGAGCGGGTCTCTGCTGCACGTCTGCGCCCGTGTCTCCGTTGTGCCATATCCTGGACGGGTGTAGCATCATGGTCATCTGTAAAAGAGAGAAACTTAGGTGAAAAGTTGTCGTGCAAAAAGGTAGGTTTAAAGAAACCATGTATAATTCAAGATGAGTAAAAATTGCCACTTGTCTGCGCGCGTTGAGCCCCTTGTATTTGTAATAGGGGCGTGGCTTATCAAACCTGTCTGAGTTACATATAGTTGTGCCGGACTCGTCTAACCGTGTCCGTGGTCTTGACGACCTATCAAGTGCTTTAGCTGGTGAGGCCATTTTTAGTGTGCGGCTGCCAAGGCAGTCGCACTCTCTTCGGCGCGCAGGGATCGCTTAATATTTCCATTCACTGTAATGATGCCACGTGGACCGGGCGTCTTAAGCGTAAGGGAAGCGTAATGTGGTATTGCATTGAAGCGAGCGAAAGCTTCGCATCCAAGTAGTGCTTGATAGCCACTTTGGAACGGAGCAATGTGGAATGTTAAATTTTCGCTACGGAAGTTATCGGGGAAGCCGAATATAACCTCTAGTAGCAGGGAGCCTGTGCAATGAGCCCCTGGGCCTGGCGTTACTCCTTTAAGGGTAGTGTTGCCATGGCAAATTTTCGTTGGCTCTATCCCCATTTTGCGGATTGTATCCTGGTATATCATGTTTAAACTGCTGCCACCGTCCATCAGGACTCGTGTAAAGTGGTACCCATCAATTATTGGGTCTAATACCAGGGCATCCCATCCTGCACGCAGGATATTTGCTGAGTAATCACGATGGTCGAAAGTGATCATTTGAGACGACCAGTGGCAGGACTTCACGGTGATAGGCCTTTGGGCATTTTTTTCTGGGAGTGCCGCTTTGTTTCTTCCCTTGATCACGTGTAACGTGTTGACTATTTTGACTACTGGTGGAAACTTCTTTTGTTCCCCAATGTCTTGCTTGGGAGGCTCATCCTCGTCTTCGCTTGGTGTATCCTCCCCCTTGTGTACGGCGTTGAGCTTACCGGACTGCTTGAAGACCCAACATTCTCTGTGGGTATGATTAGCAGGTTTACTAGGGGTGCTATGGATCTGACATATTTGGTCCAGAATTTTGTTTAGGCTGGACAGTTCGTCTCTGGCGCCTTTAGAGGGTGGCTTTTGCTGACTTGGCCGAGAGCTTTTGAATCCGGCGTTTACTGCCGTGCTCTTCGTGCTGTCTTCTTTATTCCGGCGTTTGTTATTGTTGTTGCGCCGTGATTTCCCGTTTCCGTCTCTAACTTCGGATGTACTGGATCGCTGATGCTGCATCTGGCTAGCCAGCTATCCTCGCCCGCACAAAAGCGGGTCATGAGGCTTGTTAATGCTGCCATCGTTCTCGACTTTTCTTGACCGAGGTGTCTCGCAAGCCATTCGTCACGGACGCTATGCTTAAAAGCTGCCAAGGCTTCAGCGCCTGGACGGTTGACTATTTGGTTCTTTTTAGAAAGAAACCTGTTCCAAAGCTTTCGGGCTGACTCTCCGGGCTGTTGAGTTATATGACTCAAATCGTCCGCGTCCGGAGGTCGGACGTAAGTCCCCTAAAAATTTGCCCGAAAAGCATCTTCGAGCTCTTCCCAGCTTCCAATGGAACTTTCGGGGAGGCTCTTAAGCCAGTGCCGAGCTGGCCCTTTGAGTTTGAGGGGTAAATACTTAATGGCGTGGAGGTCATCTCCTCGAGCCATATGGATATGGAGGATATAATCCGCAATCCAGACACCAGGGTCTGTTGTTCCATCGTATGCCTCTATATTTACGGGTTTGAACCCCTCTGGAAATTCATGATCCAGCACCTCATCGGTGAAACATAGGGGATGTGCGGCACCCCTGTATCCGGGTGTACCGCGTTCTTCGGATGTTTGTTGTGTTGCGTTGTATGCTGGAGCGCGCCTACGTGGTCCATAGATGGATCTGGTTGTGCCTTCCTTTTGATGCGAGTCCTCGCGTGGATCGCGTATTGGCTTATGTGCGGCGTTGTTTGCTGCTCTATGTTGGCCGTGAGGTCGCCTATCCGGCCAGATGGCTGTTTTGATTTTTGGTTGTGGGGGATCTAAGGCCTCCTCATTGAATTCAGGTAGCAACTTCCACTTCAGGTAGCTCTTGGTGGGGTGATTACCGCCATACTTTGCTGCTGTGTTGAGTACTTTGCTCCATCTGATTTGGAGTGTGTCTTGCGCAGCTTTGAGCCTTTGCTTCTGCTTTTTTAGACTCCTCGCGGTGGCAACGAGCCTTTGATGGGCATTCCGTTGCTCCGGGTGTCCGTCCGGTGTGACGTCATCTGGACTATGATCTTTGACAGAGTCGGGTTGTTCGGCTTGATTCTCCGTGTTGCCGTGGTCCAGCAATGGTTCCCCCCTGCTCTAACGCTGGGTCTGTATGATCGTTGTTTCTGCCAAGGTAGGATTTGGGGAGGCGCTTACGCCGCCGTTTTGACTGCTTCTCGAGGGAACAACCCTTTGTTGCATCCTTCCGTTCCTCGTCGCCGTTTTCCTTTGGTGTGTCCACCATGTATACGTCATGTGGTGAAGTGGGCGTCCAGTGCCCTGGGGGCAGTGGATCCTGTTCGTCTCCTGCATCGTCGTCCATGCCGTCAATGTATTAGGAGTCGAGCATGTCGGTTAAGTCATCGACAGTGGCTATTAAGTGGGTGGTGGGTGGGCCGCGAATTTCTTCGTCGTCCGTATCCCAGTTCTGCCGGACATAGCTCGGCCAGGATCCTCCTGACAAGGAGAGAGGCCTTAATGAGTTCAGTATGTCACCAAAGGGCGAGTGCTGAAAAATATCCGAGGAGGTAAACTCCATGATCAGCACCCAATCAGATTCGATAGGAACGGGCGCAGGCGGCTCGGAGTCCGTGGTCGGAGAAGGATCCGACAGTTTAACAACACGGCTCTCGTGTAAGGTAAGGTCGATGTTTGGCTCGATCGCCGCTGAGGGTAAGGCCTCCATGGCGGGGTCCATCCACCCGTCCATGGACGGTGCAACTGGCTCCGAATTGAGGGTCGGAGCGGTTGCCTATGCGATCTCCTGAACACTGTCCGATGGTAGAGCTAAATCGTACTCATCGTGACCACATGACGCACAAGGCAGAGGCTCAAATCCGTCGAAGATCAAGTCTCCGCGGATATCGACCGTGCAGTTTAAGCTTCCAAACCTGACCTGGTGGCCAGGGGCGTAACTTTCAATCTGCTCCAGATGGCCAAACGAATTGGCCCGCAGTGCAAAGCCGCCGAACACGAAGATCTGTCCGGGGAGAAAAGTCTCACCCTGGACTGCATCGCTATCGATGATAGTAGGATCCATCAAGCCTAACGGCGACGACATAGAGGAACTCTCAATGAAAGCACCAATGTCGGTGTCAAAACCGGTGGATCTTGGGTAGGGGGTCCCGAACTGTGTGTCTAAGGCGGATGGTAATAGGAGGCAGGGAACACAATGTTTTACCTAGGTTCAGGCCCTCTTGATGGAGGTAAAACCCTATGTCCTGCTTGATTAATATTGATGATATGGGTAGTACAAGAGTAGATCTACCATGAGATCAGAGAGGCTAAACCCTAGAAGCTAGCCTATGGTATGATTGTATGTTATCCTACGGACTAAAATCCTCCGGTTTATATAGACACCGGAGAGGTTAGGGTTACACAAGGTCGGTTACAAAAGAGGAGATACACATATCCGTATTGCCTAGCTTGCCTTCCACGCCAAGTAGAGTCCCATCCAGACACGAGACGAAGTCTTCAATCCTGTATCTTCATAGTCTAACAGTCCGGCCAATGGAGATAGTCCGGCTGTCCGGAGACCCCCTAATCCAGGACTCCCATAGCTCCCTTCCCGCTTGATATTTGGGAAGAGGACCAGGGCCTCTATAAATAGGACTAGCCACCACAGTGGAAGGGAGAGACCGAGAGATCTCATCAGACCCAGAGAGAGAGAGACACAAGTCCAAAAGCACAAGAACACCTCGACCTCAGGAGGCTGTTCTTCCCCTTGTAGTGTTCATCATCAGCCCAAGAGGCAATCCACCACCACCACACTAGAGTAGGGTATTACACCACAACGGTGGCCCGAACCAGTATAAACCCCATGTCTTTCTGTGTTGTGAGTTCGTCGAGTTCGACCGTGAGATCTAGTGAGCTAGAGCGTAGATCGGTAGGAGGGAAAGACTTCACGCACACCCTAGTGTTCAATCCTTCAGGGTTTGCCGGAACCCCACATCCAACATTTGGCGCGCCAGGTAAGGGTGCACCGGAGCTTCTTCTCCGCCGATCAGCTCTCCGACATTCACCGACTATGATGTGTGGCGACCCGAGGGCCGGATCCGACCGCTGGGCAGCCTGGCCGGCCAGGACGGCGCCGCCTGCCCATGAAGATCTCGACCCCGCACCCCAAGCGGCGCGGGCGCCGCCAAGCTCCACCGGGCGTGGATAGCGCGGCCATGCATCATCCACCCTCACCCCGCGGCAAGTATGAGCCGCGATGAGAGCAGCGAGTTGATACGTCTCCAACGTATATATAATTTTTTATTGTTCCATGCTATTATATTATCAACCTTGGATGTTTTATATGCATTCATATGCTATTTTATATGATTTTTGGGACTAACCTATTAACCTAGAGCCAAGTGCCAGTTTCCGTTTTTACCTTGTTTTAGAATATCACACAAAAGGAAAACCAAACGGAGTCCAATTGACCTGAAACTTCACGGAACTTACTTTTGGATCAGAAGAAGCCCAGAAGACTTGGAGTGCACGTTAGGGGATCTACGAGGAAGCCATGAGGCAGGGGGGTGCGCCCACCCCCTGGGTGCGCCCTCCACCCTCGTGGGCCCCTCGTGGCCCCCCTGACGTATTTCTTTCGCCTATATATCTCCATATACCGTAAAATGATCCAGGAGCACAATAGATCGGGAGTTCCGCCGCCAGAAGCCTCCGTAGCCACCGAAAGCCAATCTAGACCCGTTCCGGCACCCTGCCGGAGGGGGCAACCCCTCTCCGGTGGCCATCGTCATCATCCCGGTGCTCCCAATGATGAGGAGGGAGTAGTTCTCCCTCGGGACTGAGGGTATGTACCAGTAGCTATGTGTTTGATCTCTCTCTCTCTCTCGTGTTCTTGAGGTGATACAATCTTGATGTATCGCGAGCTTTGCTATTATAGTTGGATCTTATGATGTTTTCTCCCCCCTCTACTCTCTTGTAATGGATTGAGTTAGCCCTTTGAAGTTATCTTATCGGATTGAGTCCTTAAAGATTTGAGAACACTTGATGTATCTTTGCCGTGCATATCTGGGGTGACAATGGGATACCACGTGATTCACTTGATGTATGTTTTGGTGATAAACTTGCGGGTTCCGCCCATGAACCTATGCATAGGGGTTGGCACACGTTTTTGTCGTGATTCTCCGGTAGAAACTTTGGGGCACTCTTTGAGGTTCTATGTGTTGGTTGAATAGATGAATCTGAGATTGTGTGATGCATATCGTATAATCATACCCACGGATACTTGAGGTGACATTGGAGTATCTAGGTGACATTAGGGTTTTGTTGATTTGTGTATTAAGGTTTTATTCTAGTACGAACTCTAGGGCTGTTTGTGACACTTATAGGAATAGCCCAACGGCTTGATTGGAAAGAATAACTCTGAGGTGGTCTCGTACCCTACCATAATCTCTTCGTTTGTTCTCCACTATTAGTGACTTTGGATTGACTCTTTGTTGCATGTTGAGGGATAGTTATGTGATCCAATTATGTTATTATTGTTGAGAGGACTTGCACTAGTGAAAGTAGGAACCCTAGGCCTTGTTTCAATACATTGCAATACCGTTTATGCTCACTTTTATCATTAGTTATCTTGCTGTTTTTATATTTTCAGATTACAAAAACTATTATCTACTATCCATATACCACTTGTATCACCATCTCTTCGCCGAACTAGTGCACCTGTACGATTTACCATTGTATTGGGTGTGTTGGGGACACAAGAGACTCTTTGTTATTTGGTTGTAGGGTTGCTTGAGAGAGACCATCTTCATCCTACGCCTCCTACGGATTGATACACCTTAGGTCATCCACTTGAGGGAAATTTGCTACTGTCCTACAAACCTCTGCACTTGGAGGCCCAACAACGTCTACAAGAAGAAGGTTGTGTAGTAGACATCAAGCTCTTTTCTGGCGTCGTTGCCGGGGAGGTGAGTGCTTGAAGGTATATCTTTAGATCTTGCACTCAAGTCTTTTAGTTTCTTGTTTTATCACCAGTTTAGTTTATAAAATAAAACTACAAAAAATGGAATTATGGATGCCTCATATGCTTCATCTTTTTAATGTCTTTCGTGAGAATAAGGATTCCGATAATTGTGCTCAAGTGTTAGAATAATAATGCATTAAAATGTTTGGCACTAAATATTTGAATGATGAGCATGATTGCAATGTTGTTAGTATGAATTCCTTGAATATCCATGATGGTAATGATATGCAAAGCCACAAGCTTGGGGAAGCTATGTTTGATGAAGATGATATTTTTAGTCCCCCAAGTTTTGATGTGCAAATATATTATGATGATAGCATGCCCCTATTTATGATGATTATGTTGATGAAAGTAGTTTCGGAGAGGTCATGACTTTATTTAGTAATGATTCCACTATTCCGGAAGAGGTTCCAATAGATTATGAGAACAAAGTTTCTATCTATGATGATTATTGTGATGACCTGTATGCTATAAATAATAATGATATCCATAAAACTTGTCATCATGATTTTAGTTTTCAATTGGATTATGCCTCACATGATAATTATTTTGTTGAGTTTGCTCCCACTATTATTCATGAGAAGAAATTTGCATATGTGGAGAGTAATAAAAATTCTATGCTTGTAGATCATGAATAGAATGATTTAGGTGCTGGTTATATTGTTGAATTCATTCATGATGCTACTGAAAATTATTATGAGGGAGGAATATATGCTTGTAGGAATTGCAATAATATGAAGTTTCCTCTCTATGTGCTTAAAGTTTTAAAGGTATGCTTGTTTTGCCTTCCTATGCAAGTTGATTCTTGTTCCCACAAGTTGTTTGCTCACAAAATCCCTATGCATAGTAAGTGGGTTAGACTTAAATTGCTAGTCATATTCTTCATGATGCTCTCTTTATGTTACAATTCTTAACTTTTATGTGAGCATCATTGAAATCATCATGCCTAGCTAGGGGCGTTAAACGATAGCGCTTGTTGGGAGGCAACCCAACTTTATTTTTATTCCTTGCTTTTTGTTCCTGTTTCGTAATAAATAATTCATCTAGCCTCTGTTTAGATGTGGTTTTATGTTTTAATTAGTGTTTGTGCCAAGTAGAACCTTTGGGAAGACTTGGGTGAAGTCTTTATGATCATGCTGTAAAAAACAGAAACTTTACCACTCACGAGAATTGCTGCCAGTTTTTATTGGAGAGTTCTATTGAGTTAATTATTTTTGCAGATGATTAATAGACAAATTACTCACGTCAATGAATTTATTTGAGAATTTTATGAGTTACAGAAGTATACGTTTGATCCAGATTACTACAGACTGTTCTGTCTTTGACAGATTCTGTTTTCGATGTGTTGTTTGCTTATTTTGATGAATCTATGAGTAGTATCGGGGGGTATGAACCATATATAAGTTGGAATACAATAGATATTACACCAATATAAATTTAGGATGAGTTCACAACAGTACCTAAGTGGTGATTTATTTTCTTATACTAACGGAGCTTACGAGTTTTCTGTTAAGTTTTGTGTTGTGAAGTTTTCAAGTTTTGGGTAAAAATTCGATGGACTATGGAATAAGGAGTGGCAAGAGCCTAAGCTTGGGGATGCCCAAGGCACCCCAAGGTAATATTCAAGGACAACCAAAAGCCTAAGATTGGGGATGCCCCGGAAGGCATCCCCTCTTTCGTATTCGTTTATCGGTAACTTTACTTGGAGCTATATTTTTATTTACCACATGATAATTGTTTTTCTTGGAGCATCATTTTATTTTCTTTAGTTTTGCTTGCTGTTTGAATAAAATACAAAGATCTGAAATTATTAAATGTTAGATAGTCTTCAAATAGTTGCATAATTATTCAACTACTCATTGAGCTTCACTTTTATCTTTCGGAGTAGTTTGTCATTTGCTCTAGTACTTCACTTATATCTTTTAGAGCATGGTGGTAGTTCTATTTTGAAGAAATAGATGAACTCTCGTGCTTCACTTATATTATTTTGAGAGTCTTTAGAACAGCATGGCAGTTTGCTTTGTTTATGAAACTAGTCCTAATATGATGGGCATCCAAGAGGGATATAATAAAAACTTTCATATAAGTGCATTGAATACTAAGAGAAGTTTGATACTTGATGATTGTTTTGAGATATGGAGGTAATAATATCAAAGTCGTGCTAGTTGAGTAGTTGTGAATTTGAGAAGTTCTTGTGTTGAAGTTTGCAAGTCCCGTAGCATGCACGTATGGTAAACGTTGTGTAACAAATTTGAAACATGAGGTGTTATTTGATTGTCTTCCTTATGAGTGGCGGTCGGGGACGAGCGATGGTCTTTTCCTACAAATCTATCCCCCTAGGAGCATGCGCGTAGTGCCGAGGTTTTTGATGACTTGTAGATTTTTGCAATAAGTATGTGAGTTCTTTATGACTAATGTTGAGTCCATGGATTATACGCACTCTCACCCTTCCATCATTGCTAGCTTCTTCGGTACCGTGCATGGCCCTTTCTCACATTGTGAGTTGGTGCAAACTTCGCCGGTGCATCCAAACCCCGTGATATGATACGCTCTTTCACACATAAACCTCCTTATATCTTCCTCAAAACAGCCACCATACCTACCTATTATGGCATTTCCATAGCCATTCCGAGATATATTCCCATGCAACTTTCCACCATTTCGTTTATCATGACACATTCATCATTGTCATATTGCTTAGCATGATCATGTAGTTGACATAGTATTTGTTGCAAAGCCACCGTTCATAATTTTCATACATGTCACTCTTGATTCATCCCAATCCCGGTACACCGCCGGAGGCATTCATATAGAGTCATACTTTGTTCTAGTATCGAGTTGTAATATTGAGTTGTAAATAAATAGAAGTGTGATGATCATCATTTTCTAGAGCATTGTCCCAAGTGAGGAATAAAAAAAGAGAAAGGCCATAAAAAAGAGAAGGCCCAAAAATAATAAAAAAATGAGAGAAAAAGAGAGAAGGGACAATGCTAGTATCCTTTGCCACACATGTGCTTCAAAGTAGCACCATAATCTTCATGATAGAGAGTCTTTTGTTTTGTCACTTTCATGTACTAGTGGGAAATTTTCATTATAGAACTTGGCTTGTATATTCCAACAATGGGCCTCCTCAAGTGCCCTAGGTCTTCGTGAGCAAGCAAGTTGGATGCACACCCACTTAGTTTCTTTTGTTGAGCTTTCATACATTTATAGCTCTAGTGCATCCGTTGCATGGCAATCCCTACTCCTTGCATTGACATCAATTGATGGGCATCTCCCTAGCCCATTGATTAGCCACGTCGATGTGAGACTTTCTCCTTTTTGTCTTCTCCACATAACCCCCTCATTATATTCTATTCCACCCATAGGCTATATCCATGGCTCGCACTCATGTATTGCGTGAAGGTTTATAGGTTTGAGATTACTAAAGTATGAAATAATTGCTTGGCTTGTCGTCGGGGCTATGCATGATGAGAGCATTCTTGTGTGACGAAAATGGAGCATGACTAAACTATATGATTTTGTAGGGATGAACTTTTTTTGGCCATGTTATTTTGAGAAGACATGATTGCTTAGTTAGTATGCTTGAAATATTATTGTTTCTATGTCAATATTAAACTATTGTCTTGAATCTTATGGATCTGAACATTTATGCCAAAATAAATAAGAATTATTTAGAGAAATAAGTTAGGTAGCATTCCACATCAACAAAATCTGTTTTTATCATTTACCTACTCGAGGACGAGCAGGAATTAAGCATGGGGATGCTGATACGTCTCCAACGTATCTATAATTTTTGATTGTTCCATGCTATTATATTATCAACCTTGGATGTTTTATATGCATTTATATGATTTTTGGGACTAACCTATTAACCTAGAGCCCAGTGCCAGTTTCTGTTTTTACCTTGTTTGAGAATATCGCAGAAAAGGAAAACCAAACGGAGTCCAATTGACCTGAAACTTCACGGAACTTATTTTTGGATCAGAAGAAGCCAAGAAGACTTGGAGTGCACGTCAGGGGATCTACGAGGAAGCCACGAGGCAGGGGGGCACGCCCACCCCCAAGGCGCGCCCTCCACCCTCGTGGGCCCCTCGTGGCCCCCTTGACGTATTTCTTCCGCCTATATATCTCCATATACCCCAAAACGATCCAGGAGCAAAATAGACCAGGAGTTCCGCCGCCAGAAGCCTCCGTAGCCACCGAAAGCCAATCTAGAC
The DNA here is from genome assembly GCF_003073215.2 of Triticum urartu. Classification (NCBI taxonomy): domain Eukaryota; kingdom Viridiplantae; phylum Streptophyta; class Magnoliopsida; order Poales; family Poaceae; genus Triticum; species Triticum urartu. The sequence goes on from NC_053025.1 coordinate 582,397,098, forward strand.
CCGTTCTGGCACCCTACCGGAGGGGGCAACCCCTCTCCGGTGGCCATCTTCATCATCCGGGTGCTCTCCATGATGAGGAGGGAGTAGTTCTCCCCCGGGGCTGAGGGTATGTACCTGTAGCTATGTGTTTGATCTCTCTCTCTCTCTCTCGTGTTCTTGAGGTGATACGATCTTGATGTATCGTGAGCTTTGCTATTATAGTTGGACATTATGATGTTTTCTCACCCCTCTACTCTCTTGTAATGGATTGAGTTTCCCCTTTGAAGTTATCTTATCGGATTGAGTCTTTAAAGATTTGAGAACACTTGATGTATGCCTTGCCGTGCGTATCTGTGGTGACAATGGGATACTACGTGATTCACTTAATGTATGTTTTGGTGATCAACTTGCGGGTTCCGCCCATGAACCTATGCATAGGGGTTGGCACACGTTTTCGTCGTGATTCTCCGGTAGAAACTTTGGGGCACTCTTTGAGGTTCTATGTGTTGGTTGAATAGATGAATCTGAGATTGTGTGATGCATATCATATAATCATACCCACGGATACTTGAGGTGACATTGGAGTATCTAGGTGACATTAGGGTTTTGGTTGATTTGTGTCTTAAGGTGTTATTCTAGTACGAACTCTAGGGCTGTTTGTGACACTTATAGGAATAGCCCAACGGATTGATTGGAAAGAATTACTTTGAGGTGGTTTCGTACCCTACCATAATCTCTTCGTTTGTTCTCCGCTATTAGTGACTTTGGAGTGACTCTTTGTTGCATGTTGAGGGATAGTTATGTGATCCAATTATGTTATTATTATTGAGAGGACTTGCACTAGTGAAAGTATGAACCCTAGGCCTTGTTTCAATACATTGCAATACCGTTTACGCTCACTTTTATCATTAGTTACCTTGCTGTTTTTATATTTTCAGATTACAAAAACTATTATCTACTATCCATATACCACTTGTATCACCATCTCTTCGTCGAACTAGTGCACCTATACGATTTACCATTCTATTGGGTGTGTTGGGGACACAAGAGACTCTTTGTTATTTGGTTGCAGGGTTGCTTGAGAGAGACCATCTTCATCCTACGCCTCCTACGGATTGATAAACCTTAGGCCATCCACTTGAGGGAAATTTGCTATTGTCCTGCAAACTTCTGCACTTGGAGGCCCAACAACGTCTACAAGAAGAAGGTTGTGTAGTAGACATCACGAGTCACGCCGCAGCAACAGCGCCGCACTCACGGCGGGAGCAAGCGAACATGCGGGTGGCACTCATAGTGGCAAGGGAGCTGCTGCGATGCAGGCTGATGGAGAGCGGCCGGGACATGCTGCTTGAGCGTGTTGCTGTGCTGCTGGACGCAGCGGCATCGGGAGCGCCACCCTTCGGCTATCGACTCCCCTCCCAAGCCACTGCAGGGTCGCGCGGCGAGCCTCGCCACATCTGCGCACCGTCGACTATGCCTGGGGGCTTCATCAACATCAGCACGGCTGGCGGCGTGGGGGGCTTCAACCCCCCATGCCGCCCTCGACAAGCACGAATGCAAGCGTCACCCACCATGGTCCCGGCCGGATGCCATATTATCGTCCCCAGGACGCCATCATGGGCGGAACAACATGGAGCGTGGGGCACCACGATGAGGTGTTCGGGGTGACGGCCCCGGAGGCCTACGTGCCTCGCATGATGGACCAAGGGTATGCACCAGAGGACGACATCAGCTCATTCGTTGGAGAAGATTGGGGAGAAGGGGCGTTAGGAGTCGAAGCCTTCCAAGAGCCAGCGGAGAACCACAATGATCGCGCAGGCGACGACAACTACAGGGTACCGCTAACAACTCAGGAACAGGCTTATGCTAACCATGGGTTACAGATGAATCAGGTTGTAGCATCGATCGGCGACCTTGGCACGGCGGCACCCGCTTCAGCAAGGGAGACACGCTGGGGGCCACCGGGAGGGAGCCAGGAGCAAGGCCCCTCCCCAAGGCACGCGAAATGAGGGGACACCTGGAGGTAGGCCCTCTGCCGGGGTGGCTTCAACAACCCTTCCCCCGGCAGAGGACCCGTGGTCGCCGTGGGAACCGCTGGCATCCTCTTTCCCTCCTTTGTGTCGTCTTGGTCTCCGGTCGGCTCAAAGGAGGTCAAGGGTGGCGCAAGGCGGGGCCTTCGTCTGGCGATATGAAGCAAGGCCGGTACCTGTGAAGCTCGCCGCCTGTGATTCTCACGTAATAATGAGTTGGGGCTGCACACACCCTGGAGTCTTAGGAGCGCCGGGCTCAGGCCCTGGGGCTCCCTCCCACGCCTAGTGGACAGCACTTAGCTCCACACTGGTGAGAAGACTTGAAGACCCGAAGACTAGACTAGGTGCCGGACACGGCCTTTTGCTTTGGATCTCTCTTTCTGTGGCTTTGCTTTCTGATTCCCGACTTAAGTTGAAGCTGAATTTTTATCGATGCACGCGGGGGGGTGCCTTTTCTTGTTCGAGCCATTTCTCGTCTTTTGGATCTTATTCGGTTTGGGACTCACGTCCATCGCCTTTCCCTCGCAAAGCTCCTCGCGAGCCGGACCGCGCAAAGCACGCGCTAGCACAACACCTGGTGCGCACCCCTTGCGGGGCCTCCTCAAACCGGGCGATAAGCTCCACAGGATTCTCAGGAACTCGTCGTCGCACGATCCAGCCCTAAGTTGGTGCTGACTAAGGTAAACCACGTCGGGAAACTCACCCCCAGCTTTGTGAGCTCACAAGGACACATACCCACATCGCATAGGAAAGTAAAAACTGCAATTTGCTTACATGAGGGGCTCCCCCTCTCAAAATGCTCTTACATGTTTTCCAAGGGCCACGCCCGAGTTTTGCATGCAGAATAAAACAACAGGAGAATATGGGATCAACCAGACATATCGCTCGCTGTGTCGTCTAGGGACGCGTCACTCGCATCGTCATCACCTTCGTCGGAATCATCGCCGCCGTCGGCGACGCCCCCATTGCCGTCGTTGACCACGTCACCTTCGTCTGCGATGACCACCACCCCATCGTTCTCCAAGGTGAAGGCCCTGACCAACGCGTCGACATGGTCCTCTACCCAACGCGCCAGGTCACCCCGGACGGCCATGGGTACAGGGGCAATGGCGGCATCGAAGTCGAAGTTGGGGTCGGCGTTCAGAAGGTGGCTGAAGACATGGGAGAAGGCGCACGGAAGCAGGCCATGACCCGTCTCCTCCACAAGCTGTCGAGCTCTGGCAGATTGAGCCTCCAGGCGCGTCACCACCTCGGTGAAGAAGGTCAGGTGGCTGGCGTAGTCACTTGAGTGAGGGGTCGGGGCGTTCTCGTCGCAGATGTAACCTAGGGCGGTGTTGACCTTGTTACGAAGATCTTGAAGCATAGGAGCGTGCTCGCCCTCCAGCGTCTGGCGTTGATGCACTTCCTACCTGTTTTGTCGTGTGACGGCCTCGACATGATCAACTCATTTCCGGAGGGAAGACAGCTCGGCGCAGGTGGAGGCCAAGCCCGCATGCGCCATGACCAGGGCGGCAGCTGTGGCCTCCGCACGCCTCTCAGCCTTGTCCAACCTGGGCCTGAGGGCGGCGGCCCTGCCCGCACCCTACTGACCAGCGAGCTTCAGCTTCAAGTCGTACCAGCCCTCCAGATCTGCACGAACCTAGGCCACCCGGCGGTTGATCTCCTCCTCGACTCTGGCCTCACGGGCCCTGATGAAATCTTCACCTTGAGTGACTTGACGCTCCCTCGTCTCTAGTCGCTCGAGCTCGAGGCTGCGCTCCACGGCTTCTAGGGCCAGCGTCTCTTCGTGCTGCCGGACCTCCTCTTCCTCCGCAGGCGTCCCCCTCATCGATGCAAGGGCAGCCCCGCTCGACCTGCTGCTCAAGGGACGCGCTCCAGGCCTGGAGCTCCCACGTGCGCTCCTCCGCATCCTCGCGTCGGCGATCGGCCTCGTGAGCTTCTTCCAAGGCTTGCGAGTGGGCCTCATTGGCAATCTTGAGGGATGCCTCAGCCTTCACGTTCTCGAGGTCGCGATGAGAACGACCAAGGTTGATGGCCACTCGCAGCTTGCATCGCTCCTCCATGAACCGAAGACCTTCAGCCTCAAGACGCGAGTCGACACTAGCAAGCTCTTCACCAAGGCGGTTCATCACGCCCATCGCCTCCTGGAAGATCTCATGGCGGACCATGCTGCGCCCGCACTCGAGCTCAGACGCTCGGCCCACCTCGACCTCCACCTCGGGGGCTGCGGGTGGAGCATCAAGTGGTGCACCACCTCCTGGTTGGGGGCTGGGGGCTGGCATGGCCCCAGGCGCCAGCTGACCCTCGCAAGGGGCCCGAACCGAACAAGGCCCGCTGCTTGAAGAAGACTCCAGGATTGAGGCTAGCCAGCGACCAACCGTGACCAAGGGAGGAGCCATTGGCACGCATGTTGCGCTCCGAGCAAGGCCGCGAAGAAAGGATGGCGAAGGCGCAAGCTCGGGGCGCCTTGATGACGGACCAACTCCCATGGCTGACCCCACGCCGTGGGCAGTGTCCGACCCTGTAGCGCTGGAGCTTGGCGAGTGCGATGGGATGAGAGGGAGCTGCTTCTCCGGAGATTTCGTGGCCTTAGCAGAAGGGGACCTGAGGGGACAATCGTTAGGAAAGTAAGGCGGCACATAGAAGATCGCCAAGACAAGGTACTTACTCGTCGATAGCGATGTACTTCCGTCGCTTCAACGGCCCGAAGATGTTGCTGCCACTGGGGGATCCCTTCCTCTTGCGGAGCTCCTCGAAGTCCGCACAAAGGCGACCGAAGTGCTGGACGTGACGGCCGCGCGCGGCGGAGCCGAATAAGAACCAAGAGGGATGGCTTCAGGGAGCCTGGCTGCAGCGAACAGCCCGGCTCTTTCTCGCTGCGACCTCCCGAGGCTCCTGAAGCCTCGGCCTCGGGAGCCACATGCCGCATCTCATCAGCGACTTACGCCTCAGGAGGGGCGTCGCAAGTTCTCGGGGATGACGCCCCCGATCACCGCTCGGCATGTGCTCCTCAACATCTGAGCAGCCGGCCACCGTCGCCGCTCGCTCCCCCGCACCGTCACCTGGGGCGAGCTCGGCATCTGCCGCAAAGAATGGGACCACGATGACGGGATTCTTGCGGGGCCCCACCAAGCCAATTGGGCGCAGCCCCCACTTATTGAAGGAAGGCATGTTCGCGGCAAAGGTGACCTTGTTCTCACAGCGGTACAACATGCAGCTTTTCTTGGGCATCTCATCCGGCAGAGGGACACCAGATTGGACCGTGAGCACCGTTTGCCGCGTAGCGAGAGGGAGCCCCTCCTCCTGAACCCTCATATTGTCCTGTCTGCTGAGCAACTCCCACATCGGGCGAGAATGGCGCTGAAGCGGAGCAACTCAGCGCTTGACGAACTCCCTCACCACCATGGGCACAGTCATGCCAAGGTCCTTCAACCACCTCAGCCTAGCCCAGACAGGGGCAAGGCAGGGGCTCATGAGCTTCTGATGGCCCCAGCCGGAGTTGGGAATGGTAGGCCCCACCGGAGCTTGGAGCAGAGGGTTGAGCACGCCGGCATCAACAAACACCCATCGCGTGCGGAACTCGCTCGCGGATGAAGGGAGCTCGAAGTCGATCCCCATGCCTGCTGTCACAGCCACGGCCTGGAAGCCTGCAAACCCTGAGCTCTGCCGGGCACCGGTGAGATGCAGCGCGAAGAAGTGGCGAAGGAGTGCCACGGAGGGGGTGATGCCCACCATGGCCTCACACACAAAAGGAAAGACGACAAGAAGGGTCACAGATTGAGGGTCGAGATGGAGCATGTGGATCTGATAGTGCTCGAGCACCGCGTTGAAGAAGGTGGAGAAGGGAGGAAGTAGGCCAGCCCAGAGGGCGTCAATGAAGATCAGAACCTCGGTGACTGCCCGAGCCATGCTGGAGCGAGATGCAGGCCAAGCCGGCGTCTCTCCCCACTCGTTGAAGTTGGAGGCGAGCATGGGGTGATGAAGCTATGTACCTAAGGTAGGGTCATGGATCTGTCCAAGATACCCCCAAGGACATCTCTAAAAGAACCGGAAGCATTCAAAGAAAAATCATCATCCACTCGACCATGAAGCTATGTTCCACTCGACAGTCTTGAAGACACTCGGCCATATGGACAATCACTCGACTACCAGAAGATCTAGAGCCACTCCACTCTTCAATGATTGGGAATTAAGTCATGGCTTTAATGGTCATTATGTATCTTGATTGCAGGCGTTACCAGTAACGTCCCCATCTTTATGTACGTTAAAACCTTTGTAACTAAGGGCGGGAGGGGTCTGGCGAACTCTATATAAGCTACCCCCCTCCTCAGGGACAGGGGTTCGCACCCCCTGTAAAACGCACGCATATAATCCAGTCGACCGCCTCCGGGCTCCAAGACGTAGGGCTGTTACTTCTTCTGAGAAGGGCCTGAACTCGTAAAACTTGCGTGTACAACTCCTCCATAGCTAGGATCTTGCCTCTACATCCCTACCCCCAGTCTACTGTCAGACTCAGAACCACGACAGTTGGCGCCCACCATGGGGCAGGTGTCTTAGCGACTTGTTGGAGAAGTTGTGATTTTTCCGATCCCCATCAACATGGTTTCAGGCGGAGGTTTGGCCAAGGGCCACGAGATCCATCTCGGTGCGCTCGTATTCATTGCCGACGACTCCGCTTGGCTCCAGGAAGCGCCACTCGACGTCGAGGCGCTCCCCATCCGCGGGGCAACGCACTTTCGCGCGTGCGTCCGTGGCATCCTCCTACGGCAGCCATCGACTCAGTATCGGTTGGCTCCCGTGCTGACCTCCCTACCTGCAGCCCGCCGGGGCAAACATTTCGGTCGGTCGAGGCTTCAGCGGTGGGTGAGGCATGCGGTGGCTCGCCAATCGGCCACCCCCAGGTCGCGGCAATCAAGCCCGACGAAACTCTCTACGGCATGTTCGACCTGTCGACTGGCTCCGTAGAGACTGCATCCGAGTGCGACAGCAGCGACCCCGCGGCGGAAGTTTTGATGGTCAATGGACCACGTAGTCCTCTTGGCTTCACCCATGAGGACGGAGGCGATGGTGGCAGTGATTCGCCGCGTGTCCACGAAGAGTACCGACCCGAACCCCTCTCTTCGTAGAGGAGGGAGGAACTTCGCCGCCAGAACATGGGTGCACTTCACACTCCTATCGTTGGAGAAACCCCTGAGGCCCAGGCCTTGGAGGAGGCGTGCCTGGCCAACTTGGCTGAGCACACTCGACTGGAGAACCTCCAGTGCGCACTCGACGAGCGTGCTCGGTAGTGTGCTCCCGAATCTAGTCGATGTCAACTTTTTCCACCTCCGACTCAGGTATACCAAACTCCAATCCAGAATCTCGCAGCTGCGGCCCGAATAACGGAGTCAATTCAACCTTCCCGGTCAGAAGCTGGTCGAGGTTTGGTGCAGATCCGGGCCTTGCTCCAAGCCGCGGGAGAGCAGAATACAGTGGTATCTCAGTCGCGGAATAGGATTCATAGTAGATCCATGGTTGCAGACACAGTCCAGTTGGCTCATAGCCCAAGATCGCCCCCGTGGTGTGAGGGACATGGAGACCGACGAGATCAGTACAGAAACCGTGAGTAGTATGATCACCGACTCGATCGCGATGATCGTCATTGAGTGCCCACGCCTCCCCCAAGGAGTGGTGATCACTATCACTGGTAGTCGAAAGAAGGCAGAAGAGTGCTTCCAGAAGGGCTCAAAGATCGCCGATGCACAGATGGCAGTAGTGGAGTTGCAAGAGTATCAAAAAAATGCAGATCCGAGTGATTTGTTGCGAGCTAAGAAGCCTGCCACAGATTCAGCATTCCAGTTGTCTGGTGAAACGAAGCCGATTCATATTCATCCAACGGATCCCAATGCTGCTCCGACTCACATTTCAACAACACTAGACTCCAAATAGGAAGAAGCGCTCATCCGGTTCCTCCGTGAGAACTGGGACATCTTTGCATGGAAACCTTCTGACATGCCAGGTGTTCCCAGGGGACTGGCTGAGCATCGTTTGCGAGTCGACCCAAAAGTGAAACCAGTCAAAGAACATCTTCGACGGTCCGCCGTACAGAAGAGGAAGGCAATCGGTGAAGAAGTGGCTCGGCTTCTGACAGCTGAGTTTATCCGAGATATTTACCACTCCGAGTGGCTAGCTAATGTTATCATGGTCCCAAAGAAGGACGACTCACTTCGCATGTGCATCGACTTCAAACATATCAATCGGGCCTGCCCGAAAGATCACTTTCCTCTCCCTCGCATCAACCAAATAGTCAACTCGACTGCGGGGTGTGAGCATTTGTCCTTTTTGGACGCTTATTCCGGGTATCATCAGATCCGTCTGTATGGACCCAATGAGATAAAAACAAGTTTCATCACCCCATTTGGGTGCTTCTGTTACATCACTATGCCATTCGATTTGAAGAACGACGGAGCCACATTCATGCAGATGATTCAGAAGTGCTTGCTCACTCAGATCAGTCGGAATGTGGAAGCATACATGGATGACATTGTGGTCAAGTCACGTAAAGGTTCCGACCTACTGGCTAACCTTGCTAAAACCTTTGCCAACCTCAGAAAGTATGATATCAAGCAATATCCATCAAAGTGCACATTTGGAGTCCCAGGCGGAGAATTACTCAGTTTTCTCATTTCCGAACGAGGGATCGACGCTAACCCAGAGAAAGTGGGTGCCATACTCCGGATGAAATGCCCTGTGCGTGTGCATGATGTCCAGAAGCTTACTGGTTGTTTGGCCACCCTAAGTCGATTTATTTCTCGCCTCGGTGAAAAGGCACTGCCTCTTTACCGACTGATGAAGAAGTTGGATAAGTTTGAGTGGACTCCTGAAGCTGATGCAGCATTTGCAAAGCTCAAAGCCCTGCTTTCCACCCAGCCGGTGCTTGCTGCTCCAATAAGCAAAGAACCTTTACTGCTTTACATTGTAGCCACTGGACAAGTCGTCAGTACAGTACTTACGGTCGAACGGGAAGAAGAAGGAAAAGCCTACAAAGTTCAGCGTCCAATATACTATGTCTCTGAAGTTTTGACTCCATCAAAGCAAAGATATCCACATTATCAGAAGCTTGTTTATGGGATTTATATGACCACGAAGAAGGTTGCACATTACTTCTCTGATCACTCCATTACAGTCGTCAGCGACGCTCCATTATTAGAGATGCTGAACAACAGAGATGCAACTGGTCGAGTGGCAAAGTGGGCGATTGAACTCCTTCCCTTAGATATCAAGTTTGAGGCAAAGAAAGCTATCAAGTCCCAAGCAATAGCGGATTTCCTCACCGAGTGGATTGAACAACAACTGCCGACCCAACTTCACTCAGAGCACTGGACCATGTTCTTTGATGGTTCCAAGATGCTGAATGGTTCCGGTGCTGGCGTGGTACTGGTATCCCCCCAAGGAGACAAGCTCAGATATGTCCTCCAGATTCACTTTGATTCCTCCAATAACGAAGCAGAATATGAAGCACTCTTGTGTGGGTTGCGTATGGCCATCTCACTCGGCGTCCATCGCCTCATGGTCTATGGCGACTCAGATTTGGTAGTCAATCAAGTGATGAAGCATTGGGACGTCAGAAGCCAAGCCATGACTGGTTACTGCAACACTGTGAGGAAGTTGGAAAAGAAGTTTGAGGGGTTAGAGCTCCATCATGTACCCCGACTGAAAAATCAAGCTACAGATGATTTAGCAAAGATAGGCTCCAAGAGAGAAGCTATTCCTAGCAATGTGTTCCTGGAGCATATTCATGCACCTTCAATTCAAGAAGATCCCTTCGCTGAAGAGCCCCCGCGGCCTAATTAAGAGTGCCACAGAACCGACTTAAGTCGAGGTGCCAGCCGTGGTCGACTTGATCATGGAGGTGTTGGTCATCACTCCCGATTGGACAGTGCCATACATTGCATATATCCTTAGGAAAGAGCTCCCAGAGGATGAAGAAGAGGCGCGATAGATCGTCCGTCGATCCAAAGCCTTTACTGTAATAAGAGGACAACTGTTCAGAGAAAGTGCAACTCGGGTCAGCCAGAAATGCATAACACCAGAAGAAGGCCGAATGATCCTCCACGCATCCATTCGGGGACCTGTGGTCACCATGCGTCCTCTCGGACCATTGTGGCTAAAGCATACCGAGCTGGATTTTATTGGCCACGAGCAAATGAAATGGCGAAAGATATAGTCGACAGATGTGAAGGCTGCCAGTTCTACTCCAATATGTCACACAAACCTACATCAGCCCTGAAGACTATTCCACTCGTCTGGCCCTTTGCTGTTTGGGGATTGGACATGGTTGGTCCACAGAGGACTGGTAGGAGAGGCTTCACTCACGTGCTTGTAGCAGTCGACAAGTTTACCAAATGGATCGAAGCCAAGCCTATTAAGAATCTTGAAGCTAATACTGTTGTCAGCTTCATCAGAGAGTTGATATTCAGATATGGAGTTCCACACAACATCATCACTGACAACAGATCGAACTTCGATTCTGATGAGTTCAGAACCTTCTGCGCCTCACAAGGCACATGAGTCGACTATGCTTCAGTCGCCCATCCCCAGTCGAATGGACAAGCGGAAAGAGCAAATGGCCTGATTCTCAAAGGACTGAAACCCCGACTGATGTGAGATCTCAAGCACGGAGCGGGTGCCTGGGTTGATGAACTTCCATCAGTTCTCTGGGGATTGAGGACAACTCCCAACCGGTCGACTGGTCGAACTCCATTCTTCTTGGTCTATGGGGCTGAAGCTGTTTTACTGAGTGACTTGCTTCATAATGCACCACGAGTTGAGCTTTTCTCTGAAGATGAAGCAGAACAAGCTCGGCAAGACGCAATCGACCTCCTAGAGGAGGAAAGAGATATGGATTTGATCCGCTCGACCATTTATCAGCAAGACCTGTGTCGATTCCATGCTAGACACGTGAAGGGTCGAGCCTTTCAAGAGGGTGACTAGGTTCTTCGAGTGGATCAGCAGAAACCACACAAGCTCGCCCCGGCTTGGGAAGGTCCCTTCATTGTCACCAGAGTGCTCCACACTGGAGCATACCACCTTTACGATGTCGAGCATAAGAAGGACGTGCCACGGGCTTGGAATGCGGAGCTGCTCCGCCCCTTTTATACTTAAGTACTTGTTCGAATAAAATGTAATAAGAAATACCTTTGTAATTTGTTTATCAAAGACAAGAGCTTTATAGTCCTCTTAAACGATTTTTGTTGCTTTTATTTGCGTCTGAAATCCCCCAGTGGGTGACTTAGCTGCGAATCTGTTTCGCCTAAGTTCAAAAGAAAATCCTACCGAGTGGTGAGCAAGCCTCTCACTCGGGGGCTTAGCTGCGAATCTGTTTCGCCTAAGACTAAAAAATCCTACCGAGTGGTGAGAAAGCCTCTCACTCGGGGGCTTAGCTGTAGTCTAGTACTCGCCTAAGTTAAAAAAAATCCTACCGAGTGGTGAGAAACCCTCTCACTCGGGGGCTTAGCTGCAGTCCAGTACTCGCCTAAGTTTAAAAAATCCTACCGAGTGGTGAGCAACCCTCTCACTCGGGGGCTTAGCTGCAGTCCAGTACTCGCCTAAGTTTAAAAAAATCCTACCGAGTGGTGAGCAACCCTCTCACTCAGGGGCTTAGCTGCAGTCCAGTACTTGCCTAAGTTTAAAAAATACTATCGAGTGGTGAGCAAGCCTCTCACTCAGGGGCTTAGTTGCAGTCTAGTACTCGCCTAAGTTTAAAAAATCCTACCGAGTGGTGAGCAACCCTCCCACTCAGGGGCTTAGCTGCAGTCCAGTACTCGGCTAAGTTTAAAAAAATCCTACCGAGTGGTGAGCAACCCTCCCACTCGGGGGCTTAGCTGCAGTCCAGTACTCGCCTAAGTTTAAAAAATCCTACCGAGTGGTGAGCAACCCTCCCACTCGGGGGCTTAGCTGCAGTCCAATACTCGCCTAAGTTTAAAAAATCCTACCGAGTGGTGAGCAACCCTCTCACTCGAGGGCTTAGCTGCAGTCTAGTACTCGCCTAAGTTTAAAAAATCCTACTGAGTGGTGAGCAACCCTCCCACTCGGGGGCTTAGCTGCAGTCCAGTACTCGCTTAAGTTTGTAAAATCCTACCGAGTGGTGAGCAACCCTCTCACTCGGGGGCTTAGCTGCAGTCCAGTACTCGCCTAAGTTTAAAAAATCCTACCGAGTGGTGAGCAACCCTCCCACTCGAGGTCTTAGCCGCAGTCCAGTACTCGCCTAAGTTTGTAAAATCCTACCGAGTGGTGAGCAATCCTCCCACTTGGGGGCTTAGCTGCAGTCCAGTACTCGCCTAAGTTTGAAAAATCCTACCGGGTGGTGAGCCAGCCTCCCACTCGGGGGCTTACCTGCAGTCCAGTACTCGCCTAAGTTTGTAAAATCCTACCGAGTTGTGAGCCAGCCTCCCACTCGGGGGGCTTAGCTGCAGTCCGGTACTCGCCTAAGTTTGTAAAATCCTACCGAGTGGTGAGCAATCCTCCCACTCAGGGGCTTAGCTGCAGTCCATTACTCGCCTAAGTTTGTAAAATCCTACCGAGTGGTGAGCAATCCTCCCACTCGGGGGCTTAGCTGCAGTCCAGTACTCGCCTAAGTTTGTAAAATCCTACCGAGTGGTGAGCCGTCCTTCTCCTTTGGAGCTGTGCCACAAATGCAACGTACGCTCCATCTCCATCCGCAAGGACGACGAGGTGCAAGTCGACTGCAATCCTTTCCCTAGGAGCTGCACCACAAGTACAATGTACGCCCCATCCTTACCCGCAAGGGCGACGAGGTGCAGGTCTACCGCGGCCCTCTTGTCCGAGCTACGCCACAAATACAACGTATGCTCCATCCTTGTCCACAAGGACGACGAGGCGCAGGTCCACTGTGTAAGTGCATCTAGTGCCCCTCAGTGATTTTGGTGTATTGAAGACTTATAGGTTAAGGGACTAATGCATTTGTGAGTGTACATAGGTCTATAAGTCTATGAGGAGTTTGATATTTACAGAGAAAGTCGACCCCTAAAAATGAAGTTCTTTGACTGAAGACTTTGGATTTCTGAAGACTTTATGAAGACTTTGAAAGTGAAGAAATTGGTGTGACCTTGAAGACTTGGTATTCATTCGAGGAACATGAAGCGTGAAGACTTTTGTTTTCATAGTTTCATTTTCTCTTTTTTGAGTCATAGGAAACACCGTACTGTTAAAGGGGGTCGAGGAAATACTAAGGAAAAATTTCCATGTGATGCTCAACTCAAATCCTACACCTACCAATCCCTTCGAGTGAAGCCATTGGAAATCTCATACAGTTCAGTCATATTCTTCAGTGACAAAGACGAAGTTCTTCTAGTCTCTGAGGAATTTGTTCTGACTAAGGAGTTAGGAATTCGCCAGTGCGGATTTCCTACACAGTGAGGAACATGATAGCCCTGAGTATTTTGCCACTCAAAATTCCGACCATTGCTGTGCTATGCGCCAGCTGTCCCAAAATATATATCCACCTAACGGTCTTATCATTGAAGGGCATTTATGTCTTATCACGTCGGGCTGCTCCCTAGGCTATAAATAGCCGCCCCCTACAACCACTAGCTGGTTGGCTGCTCCGAGAGAAAATGACACTTTTCATTTGAGAGCATCCCATCCTCCGAGGACTTTGAGCGAAAATCATCAAGTGAGGAAAACCCAAACCCAAACACCTACAAACCCCAAGTGATTGAGCATCACTGAAGAGATTGATCCTGCATGGATCCAACGCTTGTTACCTTTGAAGACTGTGCTTCTTCCAGACGGTTAGGCGTCATGGTCTAGAGCATCCAAGAGGAATTGTGGATCGCCGAGTGACCAAGTTTGTGAAGGTTCGAAAGTCACCTGAAGACTTACCACGAGTGATTGGTCGAGGTCTGTGTGACCTTAGCTCAAGGGGAATATGGTGAGGACTGAGTGTCCTGAGCTGCGTGTTCAGGACTGGGTGTCCGGGACTGTGTGTCCTTAGGTTTAAATACCTAGCCGCCCTAACCAGACTTACAACTGAGACAACAGTTCAAACTGGTCTACCAAATCATTGTCTTCATCAAGCTTACTGGTTTATTTCCTCAACTCTTTTCATTTCCTCATAACTGTGTTGTGTGCTTGTTCATATCTATGCTTGAATACTTTGACTGAATATTTTCTCAATTTCCTCAGTTCAATTTCTTCAGTCTGTTTGTCTTCACCCTGTGTTATCCCGTGCTTACGCTTTATGTACTCTATGCCTGTCTTCATTTGATCATGATGACTATGCTTGTGTTCTGTTATGTTTACTTTTGAGTACTTATTCCGCTGCTAGTAGTTCTTCGCTAAGGAATTTCCTCACCTACAAATTCCTCAGTGAAGAATTCATAAAAATCGCCTATTCACCCCCCTCTAGTCGATATAACGCACTTTCAATTGGTATCAGAGCAAGGTACTCCCTTGTTCTGTGTGATTTTGGTTTAACCGCCTGGAGTTTAGTTATGTCGACCACAGGTATGAAGAAAGTGATATGCCCCATCTTTGACGGTCACGAGTATCCCAAGTGGAAGGCCATGATGAAGAAGCGCCTCATGGCGATGAACAGCGAGCTGTGGACCGTCACTGAGATTGGTCTGACCGATCTGTGCAAGATGGCGGAAGCAGATGACATTCGCAAGTACACTCTTCTCAACCTCACGGCGAAGGACGTCATCTGCTCCTGTTTGTCTCAAAATCAGTTTAGGAATATCATGCATCTCGATCATGCGAAGCTTATCTGGGACCGTCTCTCTGAGGTCTATGAAGGTCATCGAACCTGTCATGATCCTTGGTTTGAGGACTTCAAGGAATCTCTCAAAGCGATGACATTCGAACCAGAATCATCATCTTCTGCATCATGCCTTATGGCAAAAGAGGCTGAGGTAACTGAATGCTACCTATCCGAGTCTAGTGATGATGAATCTGGTGATGAATTTGGACCCAGCTATGTCAAACTTGCTTCCCTTGCCACTAAACAACAAAGAGCTTTGGAAAAAGTTCAATACATGCTAAATAAGAGCGATGATATGTTGGGTGAAGAAATGGATCAGCCAAAAGCTTTGGCTGAAAGTCTTCAGAGACTTCATACTAAGTATGACACCCTTCAAGATCATCATAACACTCTCTTATCTGATCATGAGAAGCTTTCTTATGAATTTCTTCAAAGAAAGCAAGACCTTGGGAAGCTAAGAGTGAGTTATGAAGATCTTCAGAAGGAGCGCGATTCATTACTTGCTCAACAAGTCAGCGGTTCTCAGGAAGAATTTGTTCCTCCTTGTTTGAAATGCATTGAATGTGAATCTGCTAATTCTTCACCTGAATGTTCAAATGCTTCTAATCTACAAATTCTTCACATGCCTCTGCTATCACTAATTCCTCATCTGAGGACACTGCTAGTATCACTGAGGATGCAGGGCTGAAGGAATTGTACATGACAGGCATGTACAAAAGCCTCAAAGGGCATCAGACTCTTTGTGATGTGCTTAAAAAGCAAATCCTCAACAGGAACCCTAGCAAAGAGGGTATTGCCTTTGAGAGGAAACTCAATGTTGATGGTACATATTGGAAGCCTGAGCAGTACCCCAAAACTACATGGGTTGCTGCAAAGGGACCTCCAGTTGATCCATCTAACTTATCTGGATTTGCATGTGAATCTCCTCGTTCTGATGATGAGTCATTTGACTCCAACTATAAACTGTTCAAAAATCAGAATGATGAAGTATTTGCTAGATATGTTGGCACTAACTGGAGGAATGGTTCCCCTATGAAAAAAATCTAGGTTCCCAAAAGGTGCCTTGAAAGTCTTCAGGTGAATGTCCTCAGGACACCACCTGGGAAGAATAGGAACCCCAGAGCAAATTCTTCATATGGATCCAAGTCTTCATATGAATATCATCGTGCTAACAACTCTGTTTCGCAAGGAAGAGCTAAGGGCTATGAATATGAGCATTATTCTTCTAATCATCATGTTCATAAGTCCTCGAAGAATTTCTCTGCTTATTCATATGCTTATCCTAACTCCTCTTATGTGAAACGAAATGGACTGGCTTCTATGCCACCTTTCTCGTATGGAGCTCGCAGAGTGATGAACTCTTTGCCACCCCTTCGGATGTGGGTGGTGAAGAAAAAGAACTAATCTCTTCTGCAGGGTCAGGTCTCTAGACGTAGGTAATCGTCTAAAGAATCTGCTGGAGACCTGAGTATGCCTGAAAGGACGCAGGCTAATCATGAAGAAATGAACTTTCATTTCTCACGTCCTCATACTGCTTTATCTGTTCTTTTGCTTGATGAAATTGATCTGATGAATTGATGTCATATTCTTCACTGATGAAGTATATGAGTTTGTTAGTTGCACAAATTCATCTGCAGGATGATCAACGCAAAGCCACTGAGTGGGTCCTTGATAGTGGATGTACAAATCACATGACTGGTGACAAGAATCTATTGATGGATGCTCTATTATCTCCGTTGCATCTAAAGCATATCAACTTTGCCGACAAAGGCAAAAGTCGGGTATTGGGTCTAGGTAAGGTTGCGATCACAAAGGATCGACACATGGACAAAGTCATGCTTGTCGAGTCCTTAGGATACAACCTCATGTCTGTCTCAATGCTTTGCGATCTTGATATGGTTGTTGTCTTTGGAAAGTACCATTGTGTTGTGGTTATGGAAGCTGACAATTCCAAAGTCTTCGAAGGCTTTAGGAGAGGAGACTTGTATATTGTTTATTTCTCTACAGGACCACAACCAGCAGTGTGCCTACTTGCAAAAGCTTCAGAAGGCTGGCTATGGCATCGACGACTTGGTCATGCAGGCATGAGGAATCTGCACACGCTTGCGAAGAAGAAGCATGTCATCGGCATCGAGAATGTCAAATTCCTCAAGGATCACCTATGTGGAGCCTGTGAAGCTGGGAAGATGACAAAGGCTAAGCATCCAACGAAGACTATCATGACCACTACTCGTCCATTTGAATTGCTTCACATGGATCTCTTCGGTCCTAATCATTATTCTGCTGTTACAAATGATGCATCTCTATATGGCTTTGTTATTGTTGATGCTTACTCTCGATACACATGGGTACACATTGTTACTTACAAACATGAAGTGCAGGAAGTCTTCAAACGATTTTCCTCGAGGGCTTCAACCAACTTTGGTGTGAAGATCAAGCACATCAGAAGTGACAATGGAACTGAGTTCAAGAATTCTGGTCTAGATGACTATCTTGATGAACTTGGTATTACTCATGAGTTATCTGCTCCTTATACTCCTCAGTAGGACGGCATCGTGGAGTGCAAGAACATGACTCTTGCTGAGATGGCTCGCACTATGCTTGATGAATACAAAACGCCTCGTCGTTTCTGGATTGAGGCAATTGATACTGCGTGCCACATCATCAACAGAGTATATCTTCACAAATTCTTCAAGAAGACTACCTATGAAATCCTCACTGATAAGAAACCCAATGTAAGTTATTTCAAAGTCTTTGGTGCTAAATGTTGGATTAGAGATCTTCATCACAACTCAAAATTTACACCGAAAGCACATGAAGGTTTATGCTGTTGCGGAAAGGACTCACACACCTACAAAGTCTTCAACAACGTTCTTCACAAGGTTGTTGAAACTGTAGATGTGTTGTTCGATGAAACTAATGGCTCGCAAAGAGAGCACCTACCTACTGTGATAGATGAACCAACACCTGAGGAAACTATCAAGTTCAAGGCTACTGAGGATGTTATTCCTACTGAAGAATCTGCTGAAGAATTCATTCCAGAACATGAAGAACGTCGAGCTAATGCACCTGAAGAAAATACTGAAGAAAATGGTGCTGAAGAGAATGCTGATCAAATTCCTCAATGACAACCAGCTCATCCTCGCATTGCAAAAGAAGTGCAAGTTGAAAAGATCATCAATGGCATCAAAGCGTCAGGTCCTCTCACATGCTCAAAAGCTTCACATTTATCTAACTTTTGTGGGCACTATGCTTTTGTCTCTATTACAGAGCCCACTAAGGTAGATGAAGCATTTCTGGAGCCTGAGTGGATTCAGGCCATGCAAGAGGAATTACATCAGTTCGAGCTCAACAATGTCTGGGAACTGGTCAAACGTCCAGATCCTCGCAAGCACAATATCATTGGCACAAAGTGGATCTACCACAACAAGCAAGATAAAAATGGCCTTGTGGTGAGGAATAAGGCACAACTCGTAGCTCAAGGCTACACACAGGTTGAAGGAATTGATTTCGACGAAACTTTTGCACCGGTTGCTAGACTTGAGGCTATTCGCATATTACTTGCTTATGCTAACCATCATGATATCACTTTATATCAAATGGATGTGAAAAGTGCATTCCTCAATGGCAAGCTTGTGGAAGAAGTATATGTTGCTCAACCCCCAGGTTTTGAAGATCCAAAGAATCCTGACAAAGTCTTCAGACTCAACAAGGCCCTCTATGGCCTCAAGCAGGCCCACGGGCGTGGTATGATACCTTGAAGGAATTGTTCATGAATAAAGGCTTCAAACCTGGTTCACTCGACCCTACTCTTTTCACTAAATCTTATGATGGTGAACTGTTTGTGTGCCAAGTATATGTTGATGATATTATCTTTGGCTGTACTGACCAATGTTATAGTGATGAATTTTCCTACATGATGAGTGAAGAATATCAAATGTCTATGATGGGAGAATTAAAATTCTTCTTAGGTCTTCAAATTCGTCAACAACGCAATGGCATATTCATATCTCAGGAGAAATGCCTCAAGGATGTACTGAGGAAATTCGGGATGCAAGATTGCAAAGGCGTCAAAATTCCTATGCCCACAAATGGCCATCTGTGCACTGATGAAAATGGTATTGACTTTGATCATAAGGTATACCGCTCCATGATTGGTTCTTTATTGTACTTATGTGCATCTAGGCCAGATATAATTCTTAGTGTTTGCATGTGTGCCCGATTTCAAGCTACACCGAAGGAATCACACAATAAGGCTGTGAAGCATATTCTTCGATATCTAGCTCACACACCAACACTTGGATTATGGTACCCCAAGGGCTCTGCTACCTCTTGAGCACTTTGTTGGATTTCCCCAAAGAGGAAGGGATGATGCAGCAAAGTAGCGTAAGTATTTCCCTCAGTTTTTGAGAACCAAGGTATCAGTACAGTAGGAGGCTACGCTCGAGTCCCTCGTACCTACACAAAACAATAGCTCAACGCAACCAACCGCTTAGGGGTTGTCAATCCCTTCACG
Source organism: Triticum urartu (assembly GCF_003073215.2). NCBI lineage: Eukaryota > Viridiplantae > Streptophyta > Magnoliopsida > Poales > Poaceae > Triticum > Triticum urartu. The sequence goes on from NC_053025.1 coordinate 582,416,386, forward strand.
GTCACTTACGAAAGTGAGATCTGATAGAGATGATAAATAATATTTTGGTATTTTTGGTATAGAGATGCAAAGTAAATAAAGTAAAAGCAAAGTAAAAGCAAAGCAATAATAAAGTGATGGAGATTGATATGATGAGAAAGAGACCCGGGGGCCATAGGTTTCACTAGTGGCTTCTCTCAAGAGCATAAGTATTCTATGGTGGGTGAACAAATTACTGTTGAGCAATTGACAGAATTTAGCATAGTTATGAGAATATCTAGTTATGATCATGTATATAGGCATCACGTCCGAGACAAGTAGACCAAAACGATTCTACATCTACTACTATTACTCCACTCATCGACCGCTATCCAGCATGCATCTAGAGTATTAAGTTAAAAACAGAGTAACGCCTGAAGCAAGATGACATGATGTAGAGGGATAGTTTCATGCAATATGATAAAAAAAACCATCTTGTTATCCTCGATGGCAACGATACAATACATGCCTTGCTGCCCCTTCTGTCACTGGGAAAGGACACCGCAAGATCGAACCCAAAGCTAAGCACTTCTCCCATGGCAAGAACAACCAATCTAGTAGGCCAAACCAAACTGATAATTCGAAGAGACTTGCAAAGATAACCAATCATACATAAAAGAATTCAGAGAAGATTCTAAAATTATTCATAGATAGACTTGATCATAAACCCACAATTCAACGGTCTCAACAAACACACTCCAAAAAGAAGATTACACCGAATAGATCTCCACGAGAGAGGGGGAGAACATTGTATTGAGATCCAAAAAGAGAGAAGAAGCCATCTAGCTACTACCTATGGACCCGTAGGTCTGAAGTAAACTAGTCACACTTCATCGGAGGGGCTTGGATGATGATGTAGAAGCCCTCCGTGATCGATGCCCCCTCCGGCGGAGCTCTGGAATAGGCCCCAAGATGGGATCTCGTGGATACATAAAGTTGCGGCGGTGGAATTAGGTTTTTGGCTCCGTCCCCGATCGTTTGGGGGTACGTGGATATATATAGGAGGAAGAAGTACGTCGGTGGAGCTTCGAGGGGCCCACGAGGCAGGGGGCGCGCCCTAGGGGGGTGCCCCTACCCTCGTGACCACCTTGTGGCTTTCTTGACGAAGGGTCCAAGTCTCCTGGATCTTATCTGATGAGAAAAGCACGTTTCCAAAGGTTTCATTCCGTTTGGACTCTGTTTGATATTCCTTTTCTTCGAAACCCTAAAACAGGCAAAAAAAACAATTCTGGGCTGGGCCTCCGGTTAATAGGTTAGTCCCAAAAATAATATAAAATTGGATGATAAAGCCCAATAATGTCTAAAACAGTAGATAATATAGCTTGGAGCAATCAAAAATTATAGATACGTTGGAGACGTATCAAGCATCCCCAAGCTTAATTCCTGCTCGTCCTCGAGTAGGTAAATGATAAAAACAGAATTTTTGATGCGGAGTGCTACTTGGCATAATTTAAATGTAAATCTTCTTAATTGTGGTATGAATATTCAGATTCGAAAGATTCAAGACAAAAGTTCATATTGATATAAAAATAATAATACTTCAAGCATACTAACAAAGCAATTATGTCTTCTCAAAATATCATGGCCAAAGAAAGCTATCCCTACAAAATCATATAGTATGGCTATGCTCTATCTTCACCACACAAAGTATTTAAATCATGCACAACCCTGATGACAAGCCAAGCAATTGTTTCATACTTTTGACATTTTCAAAACTTTTTCGATCTTCACGCAATACATGAGCGTGAGCCATGAATATAGCACTATAGGTGGAATAGAATGGTGGTTGTGGAGAAGACAAAAAGGGAGAAGATAGTCTCACATCAACTAGGCGTATTAACGGGCTATGGATATGCCCATAAATAGATATCAATGTGAGTGAGTAGGGATTGCCATGCAACGGATGCACTAGAGCTATAAGTATATGAAACCTCAAAAGAAACTAAGTGGGTGTGCAACCAACTCGCTTGCTCACGAAGACCTAAGGCATTTTGAGGAAGCTCGTCATTGGAATATACAAATGAAGTTCTATAATGAAAATTTCACATTAGTATATGAAAGTGACATAATGAGAGACTCTCTATCATGAAGATCATGGTGCTACTTTGAAGCACAAGTGTGGTAAAAGGACAGTAACATTGTCCCTTCTCTCTTTTTCTCTCATTTTTTTATTTGGGCCTTTCTCTTTTTTTATGGCCTCTTTTTTTTATTTTTTTTCGTCCGGAGTCTCATCCCGACTTGTGGGGGAATCATAGTCTCCATCATCCTTTCCTCACTGGGACAATGCTCTAATAATGATGATCATCACACTTTTATTTACTTACAACTCATGAATTACAACTCGATTCTTAGAACAAAATATGACTCTATATGAATGCCTCCGGCGGTGTATCGGGATATGCAATGAATCAAGAGTGTCATGTATGAAAGAATTATGAACGGTGGCTTTGCCACAAATACGATGCCAACTACATGATCATGCTAGCAATATGACAATGATGGAGCGTGTCATAATGAACGGAACGGTGGAAAGTTGCATGGCAATATATCTCGGAATGGCTATGGAAATGCCATGATAGGTAGGTATGGTGGCTGTTTTGAGGAAGGTATTTGGTGGGCGTATGATACCGGCGAAAAGTGCGCGGTATTAGAGAGGCTAGAAATGGTGGAAGGAAGGAAAGTGCGTATAATCCATGGACTCAACATTAGTCGTAAAGAACTCATATACTAATTGCAAAAATCTAGAAGTTATCAAAGCAAAGTATTACGCGCATGCTCCTAGGGGGATAGATTGGTAGGAAAAGACCATCGCTCGTCCCCGACCGCCACTCATAAGGAAGACAATCAATAAATAAATCATGCTCCGAATTCATCACATAACGGTTCACCATACGTGCATGCTACGGGAATGACAAACTTTAACACAAGCATTTCTCAAATTCACAACTACTCAACTAGCATGACTCTAATATCACCATCCTCATATCTCAAAACAATTATCAAGCATCAATTTCTTCTTAGTATTCAACACACTCATACGAAAGTTTTATTATTAATCTTGCATACCAAGAATATTAGGATTTTAAGCAAATTACCATGCTATTAAGACTCTCAAAATAATCTAAGTGAAGCATGAGAGATCAAAAGTTTCTATAAAACAAATCCGCCACCGTGCTCTAAAAGATATAAGTGAAGTACATAGAGTATTCTATCAAATTCCAAATCATGTATGGCTCTCTCAAAATGTGTGTACAGCAAGGATGATTGTGGTAAACTAATAAGCAAAGACTCAAATCATAAAATACGCTCCAAGCAAAACACATATCATGTGGTGAATAAAAATATAGCTCCAAGTAAAGTTACCGATAGAAGTAGACGAAAGAGGGGATGCCTTCCAGGGCATCCCCGAGCTTTGGCTTTTAGGTGTCCTTAGATTATCTTGGGGGTTCCATGGGCATCCCCAATATTAGGCTCTTTCCACTCCTTGTTCCATAATCCATCAAATCTTTACCCAAAACTTGAAAACTTCACAACACAAAACTTAAAGTAGAAAACTCATGAGCTCCGTTAGCGAAAGAAAACAAAAGACCACTTCAAGGTACTGTAATGAACTCATTCTTTATTTATTGGGTGTTAAAACTACTGTATTCCAACTTCTCTATGGATTATAAACTATTTTACTAGCCATAGATTCATCAAAATAAGCAAAGAACACACGAAAAACAGAATCTGTAAAAAACAGAACAGTCTGTAGTAATCTGTAGCTAGCGCAAGATCTGGAACCCCAAAAATTCTAAAATAAATTGCCGGACGTGAGTAATTTATCTATTAATTATCTGCAAAAAGAATTAAATAAATAGAACTTTCCAAATAAAAATAACAGCAGTTCTCGTGATCGCTAAAGTTTCTGTTTTTTTACAGCAAGTTCAACAAGACTTTCCCCAAGTCTTCCCAATGGTTCTACTTGGCACAAACACTAATTAAACACAAACAAAACACAGGCTAAATAATTTATTTATTACTAAACATGAGCAAAAGGCAAGGAATAAAAATAAAATTGGGTTGCCTCCCAACAAGCGCTATCGTTTAACGCCCCTAGCTGGGCATAACAAGCAAGAATAGATCTAGGTATTGCCATCTTTGGTAGGCAATCCATAAGTGGCTCTCATCATAGATTCATATGGTAATTTTATTTTCTTTCTAGGGAAGTGTTCCATGCCCTTTTTTAATGGAAATTGAAATCTAATATTCCCTTCCTTCATATCAATAATTGCACCAACAGTTCTAAGGAAAGGTCTACCGAGAATAATAGGGCAAGAAGGATTTCAATCTATATCAAGAACGATAAAATCTACGGGCACATAATTCCTATTAGCAACAATAAGAACACCATTAATTCTTCCCATAGATTACTTAATAGTGGAATCTACAAGATGCAAGTTTAGAGAGCAATCATCAAAATCACGGAAATCTAGTAAATCACACAAAGTTTTGGGAATAGTAGAGACACTAGCACCCAAATCACACAAAGCATAAAACTCATAATTTTTAATTTTTAATTTTAATTTTAATAGTTGGTTCCCACTCATCATAAAGTTTTTTAGGGATAGAAACTTCCAATTCAAGTTTTTCTTCATAAGATTGCATCAAGGCATCAACGACATGTTTAGGAAACGCTTTATTTTGACTATAAGCGTGAGGAGATTTTAGCAAGGATTGCAACAAGGAAATACAATCAATCAAAGAGAAATTTTCATAGTTAAATTCCTTGAAATCCATAATAGTGGGTTTAGCAACATCTAGGGTTTTAATTTCTTCAATCCCACTTTTATCAAATTTAGCATCAAGATCAACAAATTCCGAATTCTTAGAACGCCTTCTAGGTAAAGGTGGATCATATTCAGTCCCATCATTATCAAGATTCATATTGCAAAACAAAGATTAATAGGGGACACATCAATATCTTTTAGATCTTCATCATTATTTTCATAGGAACTAGAAGAACACGCTTTTATAAAGGCATCTTTCTTAGCACGCATCCTAGCGGTTCTTTCTTTGCACTCGTCAATGGGAATTCTCATGGCTTTGAGAGACTCATTGATAACATGCTTAGGTGGAATAGATCTAAGTTTCAAAGAATCAACATCAAGAGCAATTCTATCAACGTTCCTAGCCAAATCATCAATCTTAAGCAATTTTTCTTCAATCATAGCATTAAAATTCTTTTGCGAAGAAATCAATTCTTTAATATTAGATTCAAAATCAGAGGGCATCTTATTATAATTTCCATAAGAATTGTTGTAGGAATTACCATAATTAGTAGAGGGATTACTAGGATAAGGCCTAGGATTGAAATTTCCTCTATACGCGTTGTTACCAAAATTGTTCCTACCAACAAAATTCACATCCATAGATTCATTATTATTCTCAATCAAAGTAGACAAGGGCACATCATTAGGATAAGAAGAAACACTCTTATTAGAAAATAATTTCATAAGTTCATCCACCTTTCCACTCAAAAAATTAATTTCTTCTATCGCATGCACCTTTTTAGTTGATCTTTCAGTATGTCATTGAGAATAATTAACCATAACATTATCTAGGAGTTTAGTAGCTTCTCCTAAAGTGATTTCCATAAAAGTGCCTCCCGCGGCCGAATATAAAAGATTTCTAGAAGCAAAATTCAATCCGGCATAAAAATTTTGTATAATCATCCACAAATTCAAACCATGAGTAGGGCAATTACGTATCATTAATTTCATTCTCTCCCAAGCTTGTGCAACATGTTCATGATCAAGTTGTTTAAAATTCATAATATCGTTTCTAAGAGAGATGATCTTAGCGGGAGGAAAATACATAGAGATAAAAGCATCTTTGCACTTGTTCCATGAATCAATACTATTTTTAGGCAAAGACGAAAACCAAGCTTTAGCGCGATCTCTAAGCGAAAAACGAAATAGCTTCAATTTAACAATATCATTATCGACATCTTTTTCTTTTGCATGTCACACAAATCAACGAAGCTATTAAGATGTGTAGCGGCATCTTCACTAGGAAGGCCAGAGAACGAATCTTTCATGACAAGATTCAACAGAGTAGTATCAATTTCACAAGATTCAGCATCTGTAAGAGGAGCAATCGGAGTGCTAAGGAAATCATTATTATTGGTATTGGTGAAGTCACACAATTTAGTATTATCTTGAGCCATCGCGACAAACAAGCAATCCAACACACGAGCAAACAAAGAGCAAACGGGAAAAAGAGGCAAATAGAGAGGGAGGATAGAGAGAGAGGGCGAATGAAACGGCAAGGGTGAAGTGGGGGAGAGGAAAACGAGAGGCAAATGGCAAATAATGTAATGCGGGGGATAGGGATTGTGATGGGTACTTGGTATGTTGACTTTTGCGCAGACTCCCCAGCAACGGCGCCAGAAATTCTTCTTGCTACCTCTTGAGCACTGCGTTGGATTTCCCCGAAGAGGAAGGGATGGTGCAGCAAAGTAGCGTAAGTATTTCCATCAGTTTTTGAGAACCAAGGTATCAATCCAGTAGGAGGCTACGCTCGAGTCCCTCGTACCTACACAAAAACAATAGCTCAACGCAACCAACACGCTTAGGGGTTGTCAATCCCTTCACGGTCACTTACGAAAGTGAGATCTGATAGAGATGATAAATAATATTTTTGGTCTTTTTGGTATAGAGATGCAAAGTAAATAAAGTAAAAGCAAAATAAAAGCAAAGCAATAATAAAGTGATGGAGATTGATATGATGAGAAAGAGACCCGGGGGCCATAGGTTTCACTAGTGGCTTCTCTCAAGAGCATAAGTATTCTATGGTGGGTGAACAAATTACTATTGAGCAATTGACAGAGTTTAGCATAGTTATGAGAATATCTAGGTATGATCATGTATATAGGCATCACGTCTGAGACAAGTAGACCGAAACGATTCTGCATCTACTACTATTACTCCACTCATCGACCGCTATCCAGCATGCATCTAGAGTATTAAGTTAAAAACAGAGTAACGCCTTAAGCAAGATGACATGATGTAGAGGGATAGTTTCATGCAATATGATAAAAAAACCATCTTGTTATCCTCAATGGCAACGATACAATACGTGCCTTGCTGCCCCTTCTGTCACTAGGAAAGGACACCGCAAGATCGAACCCAAAGCTAAGCACTTCTCCCATGGCAAGAACAACCAATCTAGTAGGCCAAACCAAACTGATAATTCGAAGAGACTTGCAAAGATAACCAATCATACATAAAAGAATTCAGAGAAGATTCAAATATTATTCATAGATAGACTTGATCATAAACCCACAATTCATTGGTCTCAACAAACACACCGCAAAAAGAAGATTACATCGAATAGATCTCCACGAGAGAGGGGGAGAACATTGTATTGAGATCCAAAAAGAGAGAAGAAGCCATCTAGCTACTAGCTATGGACCCGTAGGTCTAAAGTAAACTACTCACACTTCATCGGAGGGGCTTGGATGATGATGTAGAAGCCCTCCGTGATCGATGCCCCCTCCGGCGGAGCTCCGGAATAGGCCCCAAGATGCGATCTCGTGGATACAGAAAGTTGCAGCGGTGGAATTAGGTTTTTGGCTCCGTCCCCGATCATTTGGGGGTACGTGGATATATATAGGTGGAAGAAGTACATCGCTGGAGCTTCGAGGGGCCCACGAGGCAGGGGGCGCGCCCTAGGGGGGCGCCCCCTACCCTCGTGACCACCTTGTGGCTTTCTTGACGGAGGGTCCAAGTCTCCTGGATCTTATCTGATGAGAAAATCAAGTTTCCGAAGGTTTCATTCCGTTTGGACTCCGTTTGATATTCCTTTTCTTCGAAACCCTAAAACTGGCAAAAACAACAATTCTGGGCTGGGCCTCTGGTTAATAGGTTAGTCCCAAAAATAATATAAAAGTGGATAATAAAGCCCAACAATGTCTAAAACAGTAGATAATATAGCATGGGGCAATCAAAAATTATAGATACGTTGGAGACGTATCAGGCTCGACTTTTGATCTCATTGGATATTTTGACTCTGACTATGCTGGTGATTGTGTGGACCGCAAGTCAATATCTTGTACATGTCATTTCCTCGGACGATCTTTGGTCTGTTGGTCCTCGAAGAAACAGAACTGTGTATCACTATCTACTGCTGAAGCCGAGTATATTGCCGCTGGTTCTTGCTGTGCTCAATTGCTATGGATGAAGCAAACTCTCAAGGACTATGGCGTCAACATGAAGAATGTGCCTCTCTTCTGTGACAATGAGAGTGCCATCAAGATTGCTCACAACCCAGTTGAGCACTCGAAGACTAAGCACATTCAGATTCGTCATCATTTTCTTCGTGATCATGTGTTGAAGGGCGACATTTCTATTGAGCATGTGAAGACTGAAGAACAGCTAGCTGATATCTTCACAAAGCCCTTGGATGAGAAGAGATTTAGCAAGTTGAGGTGTGAGCTAAATATCCTAGAATCTTCGAATGTTCTTTGAAAAGGACACTCATCCTAACACTTATGCAAAATTGATGACTTAGATGTGCAACACATGAAGAAACATTTTTCTTCAATCAATGAAGAATAACACTCTAAGTGTGAAGAAATTAACGAGGAATTTGATACTCAGAACCCTACGATAATTGTACGCGGTGTCCGAAATCATCATTCTTATACGGTGGGTCACGCCACCACGAAAATTTGAAATTCCTCAGTTGTTCAAATTCTTCAACTTTGCATTGTCTTCATTGTTTCCGTTGTTTTTCTTCATTGGCTACTTCACTTATGGCTATATATGAGTTTATGTCCTCTACAGCATTCACTTATGGCTACTTCTTCAAGTTGGTTTTTCTGCTAAGTGAATGTGATCGGACCCTTCCCCCTCTATGCTATACTCAACCCAATATGTTCACAAATTCTTCATGTGCGTTCTATTTGAAACTCGTTCAAAATCTTCACTGTGTCCTTGTCAACTGAAGAAATTATGAATGAAACTTTTAGCTTATCTTATCCAATTTTTTGGCGTTGCCGCTCAAACCGTTCCGCATCCTACGACATACTTATCCACTCACCCATGATCTAACACGATCACCACTTCTCAGTATGTGGGTGACACATGTCATGCGAATGAGAAGGGTCAGGGGCACGTTCGTCCAAATTCTTCGAGCGAACGGTTTTCACCATGGCTATAAATACCCCTCTCCCCTTCCTCACTTCTTTTACTCCGCTCGACCTCTCTCCAGCTCGAGCTTCTCAAACCCTAGCGCCGCCGCTACTTCATCGTCGCCGGTGAGGAAGAGCTTCACTGCCTCGACCTCGTCGCCGTCGTACTCGCGCCGGCCGCGGAAATCTTCACTCCGCAGCCGCCGTAGCTGTATTCCTCCGCCAAGTTAGGGCGTGGAAGATCTGCACTGACGAACTTCACATCTCCTCACTCCAGGTCGTCATGTTCTTCATTCAGGGTAATTAAAATTTACTTTTACTGCCCTCGTTGATTCGAATGATTATCTACAAAATCTTCAAAGGTGTTTTTCTTCATATCTTCACACACTAAAACACCTCTCATATCATTTGTTCTTGATTCATTTCTCTAAGCTGCGAATTTCTCTTCAAGATTACTCAATTGTGCGGATTTCTGATATGTACAACTTTAGAACCTAGGACTAAGAACGCTTAGTGAAATTCTTCAAGACTTATCTGGTCAAATTCCTCAAACTTGTTCTTTATAAAACCTTCTGAGAACGCATATGACCTCTCCAAATTCCTCGCAACTATACTCTGTTCATAGGTACTCATGTCAGCTGCTGAATCACTAGGTTCTCATCAACTTAACTCATTTGCAGCGTTCCTCGAAGAAAAGTTGCATACTTCTTCAGAGAATTCAATTGTTCAAATTCCTCAACTGAAGAAAATGGCTAACGGTAAGAAGCCACAGAAAGGAGGAAAGAGGGCTGAGGTCAACACAGTGTTTGAGATCCCTGATGATATATATGTTGGGTACTGCACACCTCCTGAGGAAGACAAAAATCAGCGCAAGGTACGCATTCAGAAGATAGAGAGGAGATGGGCTAGAGAGTGGAGAGAGTACAGATATGTCACTCCCAAATACATGAAGAAATTCGCACTCAATCCTCCATGCCCAAGACCTCCATTGGCACCTGGCTAAATAGCTGATCCCACCAGCCTCAAGCTTGGTGAGGATTATCCTGATGAATGGGCGAAGCACCAAGCCAAGTTGGGTAAACAAGCCAAAGAAGCTACGAGGAAATTCAACGAAGACTCTGCTGCTGCCGCTGAGGCCTCTGTCAAGCCTAAGAAGGCCATGTCAAAGAAGCCTGCGCACAAGCCAAGTGCTTTACCTTCAGTGGTTTCAAGGCCAAGTTCCTCAGCAATGCCCTCATGGCCAGAATCTTCAAAGCCCTCAAGGCCAACTTCTCATGTTGCTCCTGTTCCTCCCAAATCCTCAGCTCCTCACAAATCCTCAGCTGCTCCGACAAAGTCCTCTGCACCTGTGCATCTCGCCACGTGTCAAAGGACCACAGGCGTCTCAATTTCCTCAGGAGCTTCAGCTAGTTCCTCAGCTGCACCAAATTCTTCAATGGGACCCTCTCTATTGAAGACAAAGGCCATTGCTGGACGAGGTCCTCGCCCTAGTCCTCAGAAGAAGAAGGTCGCCTTCCAAGTGCCGTCTAAAGAAGACGAAGCTGATGATGATGAACTTGCTGAAATCATCAGAGATAGGCAAGTCAGTGTCGCTAGAGCCAAGGGAACAGATGTGCCACTACTTTTGGATCCAAAGTTGATCCTCGAATACATTGATGTTTGGCACAAGGACCCCAACACTCCCATGCTTGACTTCAAGCTGACTCCTGGCCAAAGTCACATGCTGACCCACTTCATACAAGAAGAAAAATGGAAATATGAGAAGGCCAGGCAGATCAAGAAAGCGCAGTACAAGAAGGAGCGCTATCTGAAGAAAAACGTTGTCTCTATGACAACTGAAGAACTTGTCACTGTTCAAACTGAGATCAAGAAACTCAGTGATGAATTTGACGCATACTGCGCTGACTGGCTTGGAGCCAAGGTGCGCTTTTTGAAACTTGCGGATAACTTCACCTCAAATGTTGCAGCCCCAACGCAACAGGAAGTTCCTCAGGCTGAAGCATCTGCTCAGCCGACTGAAGAACATGCCAGCACCGCTGATGAAAATCAGGCTGCTGAGGAAAATGTGAGTTCCAGGGCTGATGACTATATACCAGCCGCTGAAGAAATTGCCAGGGCATCCACTAGTGGTGCGCCTGAAGAATATGAAGAAATTAGGGCAACTATATCAGTTGTGCCTGAAGAAAATCAACCAGATTCCTCTGCTCCTCCTGCGCCAACACCAACTCCGATCCTTCCATCTGCATCAGATGTGAAGAAAACCAAGGCTGCAGAGCATGCAACAGTGAAGAAAAGGAAAGCATCAGCTACTTCAGACTCTTCAACTCCGAAGAAGATGAAGCCTTTGACCAGCTCGTTTGAAAATCCCATTGATGTTGTTCCTCTCTCTACCATGCCATCAAAGGACCTTGTTCCTTTCGATGAAGAATATGTGATCCCCAGCGGATCTGATGAAGAAACTCCTTCTGCTATTTCATTAGAGCAATTGGATGAAGAAATTGAAGTGGATGAGATCCCTTCAACACCTGTCATTTCCTCGCCTCTGCCTCAGTTCACTGCTGAAGAGGCTGATGTTGAAGAAATGGAAGATGAAGATGTGGACGTTGGCTGCTCCACACCAGTGATGAGTGATGAATTCTGGGAAAGTCAGCATCCAAACTCTCCAATGTTCACACCATTGCAGCAAATACCTCAGTCCCCTGCACAAACTGTTCAAATGGGCTCTGAAGAAACTCACCCCACTTCATCTGTACGTGAAGAAATTCCAGCCACTAGTGCTGAAGAAACTGCTGCCGCTGAACATCTGAAGATGCAGACTGCCACTGAAGAGGAACCAGAAATTCCTCAGCCTGAAGAACCTGTGATTGAGATTCCTGAGGTCGTGATGCAACCCACTGACACTCCTCTACCCAAGCCAAAGGATCCATTCTCCAGGAAGCAAAAGTTCAAGGCTGATGATTTCTTCGGTGAGCATGTATTCTTCACAGACTACAACCCTTATGACTCTGCTCGCATTAGGAAGAGGCGTTTCTGGATAGCCAGCCAAGCCAATTTCTATTCCTCAGTGTTGTTCAACAAAAACAAAATCTTCTACCATGAGCACATTCCTCACGTGGATATGGAATCTCTACTGTGTTTCATGCCAGTCCTCAGTGTTCTTCACGACGCTGGACTGTTAAATTTCTGCTCTAACATCTATGATTGGAATGAAGAACTGATTCTTCAGTTTTATGCGACGCTGCACATGACAGGAGATTCTGAAGATGTCAATTCATGGGTGCTGGACTGGATGTCTGAGAACACTCACTACACAGCACCAGCTACTGAATTGCTTCATGCCTTACCACTCAGTCCTCCCCTTGAAGAAGCTTGTTGCATTTACAGTGAACCTGAGCTTACAAATCACTTCATACAAGTTCTGATGAAACCTTTGAAGCCAGGTCAGGCCCCACGAACCAAATTCCTCGTGAAGGAATTACTATATGTGCCCAGAACTGTCTATCGCATTCTAACGAGGACAATGAGTCCCATCAAAGGCCATGACTCATCTGATGAGGAAATTGTTGGCATCATGAAGAATCTGGTATTCAATATCATTCATGGCATTCCTGTCAATTATCATGATTTCTTCATGAGGACTCTGGCAAATGTTGCACTTTCTCCGTTTGAGCTGAAGCCTTATGCACCTTGGATTATGAGATTCCTCAGGACAAGGTCTTCACTCAACTGCAAAGCCGATTTTCAGAATCACCTCAGCTACTTGCCCCCGATTGAAGTCCTCAAGCGGACCTATTCCTCAGTTGATGAAAAGTGCAAGGCACCAGCTGTTATAGATGATGGCATTCGTCCATTGGATGGACAGTTTCGCAAAGCTGCATCCTATTCCACCAATGATGACTCTGCCACACATGACTCTGCCAATGCACGCAAGTCTACTCCTCAAGCCACTGCTCCTCGTGTGATGACTGATCATGAGCTTCTGCTTAGTCTTCACCAGAAGGTGGATCGAAATCATAAATGGGTTAAGCGTTAGTTTGGTTCATTTCTTCACAACATGACTGCTACGCACAATGCAGTGAAGAAAAACCATTACTACCTCCATGAAGTTTTCGGTCGCACCTGGGCCATTCTATCACATATGTATGGTGAAGAAGATCTCAAGAAAATGGGTCTCAAGGGAAATTTTGACCTGTCTGCACCTCCATCGAAGAAATTCAAGAAGGTCAAGGTTCCTTCTTTGGTGTCCAGCTCATATTCTTCATCACGCGATACCTACGAGTACGAAGACTTGGACGACACTGCGGCAGGCCCTTCCACAACAAACGACCCCAACAATGTTGGCGCTCCTTCATCAACTAGATATTCTTCAGGGGCGTTAGACCTCATATTCGATCATTTTGGTCATTTGATGACAAAGGGGGAGAATTTTGAGTTAGTCTTCAAGCGGGTCTTTCTATATGGGCGTTTTTTTGTTAAGTTACAACTCTCGTTCTTCTGAGACTTTATTGGACCGAGTTGTAAACTTAAACCTGATGGTGCTCTGATACTTTTGATATGTTTTTCTGCATGTTTATTCCTCATATATGCTAATGCACGCATGTTGAATTACATCAGTCACCATAATACATCATGCATTTCAAATTCTTCATTGTGATATGTCAAATGCATGTATGAATTACAAGATATAGGGGGAGATCTCCATGATTCTACTCTTCAAGTGCGCAATGCTTCAAAAGCAGATACCTCACCATGCACATATTCAGGGGGAGTTCTTCTATATCTTGCAATCAAATTCCTCAATATCAGTATTTACACTTCATATGTTTATCCCCGTTGAAAACTTAACCTATATTGTCATTAATCACCAAAAAGGGGGAGAGTGTAAGTGCATCTAGTGCCCCTTAGTGATTTTGGTGCATTGAAGACTTATAGGTTAAGGGACTAATGTGTTTGTGAGTGTACACAGGTTTATAAGTCTATGAGGAGTTTGATATTTACAGAGAAAGTCGACCCCTAAAAATGAAGTTCTTTGACTGAAGACTTTGGATTTCTGAAGACTTTGAAAGTGAAGAAATTGGTGTGACCTTGAAGACTTGGTATTCATTTGAGGAACATGAAGCGTGAAGACTTTTGTTTTCGTAGTTTCATTTTCTCTTTCTTGAGTCATAGGAAACACCGTACTGTTAAAGGGGGTCGAGGAAATACTAAGGAAAAAATTCCATGTGATGCTAAACTCAAATCCTACACCTACAAATCCCTTCGAGTGAAGCCATTGGAAATCTCATACAGTTCAGTCATATTCTTTAGTGACAGAGACGAAGTTCTTCTGGTCTCTGAGGAATTTGTTCTGACTGAGGAGTTAGGAATTCGCCAGTGTGGATTGCCTACAGAGTGAGGAACATGATAGCCCTGAGGATTTCGCCACTCAAAATTCTGACTGTTGCTGTGCTATGCGCCAGCTGTCCCAAAATATCTATCCACCTAACGGTCTTATCATTGAAGGGCATTTATGTCTTATAATGTCGGGCTGCTCCCTAGGCTATAAATAGCCGCTCCCTACAACCACTTGTCATTTGAGAGCATCCCATCCTCCGAGGACTTTGAGCAAAAATCATCAAGTGAGGAAAAACCAAACCCAGACACCTACAAACCCCAAGTGATTGAGCATCACTGAAGAGATTGATCCTGTGTGGATCCGACACTTGTTACCTTTGAAGACTGTGCTTCTTCCAGACGGTTAGGCGTCATGGTCTAGAGCATCCAAGAGGAATTGTGGATCACCGAGTGACCAAGTTTGTGAAGGTTCAAAAGTCACCTGAAGACTTACCACGAGTGATTGGGCGAGCTCTGTGTGACCTTAGCTCAAGGGGAATACGGTGAGGACTGAGTGTCCTGAGCTACGTGTTCAGGACTGGGTGTCTGGGACTGTGTGTCCTCAGGTTTAAATACCTAGCCGCCCTAACCAGACGTACAACTGAGACAGCAGTTGGAACTGGTCTACCAAATCATTGTCTTCACCAAGCTTACTGGTTCTATTTCCTCAACTCTTTCATTTCCTCATAACTGTGTTGTGTGCTTGTTCATATCTGTGCTTGAAGACTCTGATTGAAGATTTTCTCAATTTCCTCAGTTCAATTTCTTCAGTCTGTTTGTCTTCATCCTGTGTTATCATGTGCTTACGCTTTCTGTACTCTATGCTTGTCTTCATTTCATCATGATGACTATGCTTGTGTTCTGTTATGTTTACTTTTGAGTACTTATTCCGCTGCTAGTAGTTCTTCGCTAAGGAATTTCCTCACCTACAAATTCCTCAGTGAAGAATTCATAAAAATCGCCTATTCACCCCCCTCTAGTCGATATAACGCACTTTCATACTGCAACCTTCTTCTTCAAGCTATGCCACAAATACAACATGCGCTCCATCCTTGTCCGCAAGGACGACGAGGCGCAGGTCGACTGCAACCTTCTCCTTCGAGCTACGCCACAAATACAATGTGCGCTCCATCATTGTCTGCAAGGACGACAAGGCGCAGTTCGATTGAAGTCTCCATTTCAAGGTTGCATCTCAAACACGAAGGTTATTCCAAATAGGGAGCATATTCCAAAAGCAATCGCAAGCATATTCAAGAGCAGTTTGGGTAAATCCTAAAGTTCCAAGCGACAAATCAAAAGTATTCGAGCATCAAGCCCGAAGGAGTTTAATGGTTACAGCAACCATTTAGCATTCCGAGGCAAATTTAAGACGGGTTTAAATCTCATAGTTTGTTCACTCGGCAGGAGGAGGGCTGGCGGGTGCGACGAATTCTGCCAAGTCGATTCCATCTGCAATCCGAGTGGCAGCAACGATGAAAGTCTCCATAAAGGACTGGAAGTCGTGCCTTTTGGTGTTGGCGACCTTGATCGCCGCCAGCTTGTCTTCACGAGCTTCCTTGCAGTGGACCCTTACCAAGGACAACGCCACGTCAGCACCACACCAGGCAGAGGACTTCTTCCACTCTTGCACTCGACCAGAAATCTCATTGAGCCAAGTCATCAGAGATTCGAGGTCATTTTGAAGTGCCGCCCTTGGCCAGAGTGATGAGTCGATCCGTGAAACTACCACCTTCAGACGAGCGAGGTAACTTGTGACGCTGGCGACACGGGATTCCAGTCGAAGCACATTCATGGCAGCCTCGTCACCAACCGGAGAAATGATAGGGTCTAAACCCGTCTTGATCCGTCCAGTTTCCTCATCAAAGTTTTGGTAGAATTCTGCAGTCAAAGATTTAGTGAGTCGACTGGACAGGATTAACTTGCAAGCAGTAAAGCAGTCGGATTAAAAGGAGTACCTTCCAGCATAAGATAGAGCTTCTTGGAAAGAGTTCTCAGATAGGCTTCCGTGTCATTTCTCTTACGGACCACAGACTCCAGCTTGTCATTCAGAGCAATCTTATCCTTCTTCAGACGAGTTACCTCTCGGTTAGACTCATTAAGAGAGGACTTCAGCTTGTTTACTTCTCCTTCCAACACTTCGACCGAAGCCAGCTTCTGGTCTGCAAGGGCAGTCTTATCTTGAGCTTCCTTCTCCGTAGCTGCAAGGTCCAAGTCCTTATCCAGAGCCAACCTCATTTTCTCTGCAAAAGAAGCAATCGGATCAAACAAGAGATCGAATAAATATCTTAAAAGATGATCGACGTGAACAGTCGACAGGCAGTTACCTTCAATACCAGCAGCTTCATCTTGAGCTTTCTTCAACTTTTGTTGGGCCAGCTCCAAGTCGAGGTTGAGTTGCCTCTGCTTCTCCTCAAATTCGGCAAACTTAGAAATGAGAGTACAAGATTTCTGCAGAAGTTGAAAGACGTGTCAATCGACAAGATCAAAGATTATTTACTTCCGAGTGAATAAAACTTAAAAGTTTACTCAGACCCCAGTCGACTGCCCGCAGTCGACTGCGGTCTCGAGGACTACACCCAGCGGGTGCACTTGGCGTGCCCCCACTGATTCAGAATCCACTCGACCAGTCCGCCCGGGTCGATTAAAAAAAGAGAACAAAGAGAAAAGAATTATTCAGACCCCGGCCGACTGCCAGCAGTCGACCGCGGTCTCGGGGACTACACCCAGTGGGTGCACTTGGCGTGCCCCCACTGGTTCAGATCCCACTCGGCCGGTCAGCCCGGGTCGAGTGGAAGAAAGGAAAGGGAAAAGTACTCAGACCCCAGTCGACTGCCCGCAGTTCACTACGGTCTCGGGGACTACACCAAGTGGGTGCACTTAGCGTGCTCCCACCGGTTCAGATCCCACTCGCCCAGGCCGAGTGGAAGAGCGCAAATGCTAAAGACAACAAAACACCCAATGCATGTATAGATTCGATGCAAACAATAAGAGATTGTATGAAAGAAAATATTTCAGGTAGCATATCCTAATGGAACAAGGTCAGTCGAAAGCCTACTTACCTGGACATTGGCCCGAAGAGCCACGCTGGCATGGTAAGCAGCCTGGCTGTTCTCGTGCACCGTCTTCATCCGCTCCATCATCATGTTAGCCTGACGGATGGCCTCCGCAGCCGCATCCGACTGGCTTTCCGGAACATGGTAGTTGGTGAAGAAGGGAGCAGACGACCCAGGTGCGGCAGCTTGGAGCTCCAAAGCGTGAGGTTGGAAGACTGAAGGAAACACCGGTACAATCGACGGTGCAGGGCGCTCACTCGACAATGGGACATCAAAAGTTACAGAGGCCCCACCTGCATCTTCAGATTGCTGGACGGTTGATGTTATCATCGGTCCCTGCTGAGACGTCTTGCCAGCTGCTACTTTTTTGTTCTTTCTGGGCCTAGGGACCACATCTTCATCATCATCCGGAAGCTCGATGACGTTGGGTGGGGCTGCAAATAAATCAGTCGACCCCAAGTGAATCGCCAGAATTTGATCGACCAAATAATCAAGAACAAGATCATGATAGTTCTACCTGGGTTGGAGGTAACCGCGTCTTCCATTTCCTCGTCTCGGTGTTGGTAGGAAGAAGTTCTAGACGTAGCAGCACTGCAAATGTCAACATTCAGTCGGTTATGTTCTGTTGCTCGAGTCGACCAAAAGATCGGGTCAGATGATTACTCGGAGATGGTGGGGATGGTCACTTTGATTCTGGGTAAAGCCTTCAGTGGTTTGGAAGATGTGGCCTTCAATGCTTTCGGCGCAGGAGGCGGCGCAGTCTTGAGCTATTTTGATACCTTCTCAGTCGGCACCGGAGAAGACATCCGAGGGCGCTTCGAAGATTGCCCAGTCGGTGCGGCCGCCAGGTCAGGGGTGCTCGCCGGGTCGTGAGCGTGCTTGGACCTCCTCTCTCTGCAAGGAGGCGACTCGACCTCTTCTTCATCACTCGAGTCGTCGCTCTCCTCGTCCTCCTCTGCATTCGAGTGCCACTCGCCACTCTCGCCCCCGCTCACCCCTTCCTCGACATTTTGCTCCTGCACTCCATTGGGCATCGAGTACATATCAATAAGAGCCTGAAAAGACAATGAACAAAAGAACTACAGTCAACCGTCAACAAGATGTTACATAGTGAATCAAGAAGACACTCGACAATGCAGAATCATACCTGTTCCGGCTGGCGCAAATGGTCGAATGGAATCACCCTCCTGGACCCCCGGGGATTATCTTTGTTGCCAGTGATTCCTCTCAGCCACTTCTCCACCGTGTCCTCACTGACGTCCTCCGGGTGGATCCAAGTGGAATCCTCGAGTCCCGAGTACATCCACATCGGATGGTCACAGGCTTGGAGTGGTTGGTTGCGTCGACTGAGAAAGACCTCTAGCAGGTCCATACCAGTCACTCCATCGCAGACAAGTTGGACGACCCGCTCGACCAACACCTTCACTTGCGCCTTCTCTTCCGGGATCACCCTCAAGGAGGAGGGCTTCTCCACTCCAGCCAGGGAAAAGGGGGGAAGTCCAGTCGACTGACCTGGGGTCGGCTGATCCTTGCAGTAAAACCAGGTCGACTGCCAGCCCCGGACCGAGTCGGGAAGGATCATAGCTGGGAAGGTGCTCTTGTTCCTCATTTGAATTCCAGGCCCCCGCACATCTGTATCACATGCGTCCTCTCGTCACTCGGGTTGGCCTTCTTGACCGTCTAGGAGCGACATGTGAATATGTGCTTGAAGAGACCCCAGTGCGGTCGGCAACCCAAGAAATTCTCGCACATTTACACGAAGGCAGCAAGGTACATGATGGTGTTTGGAGTAAAGTGGTGGAGTTGAGCCCCGAAGAAGTTCAAAAAACCATGAAAGAAAGGGTGGGGAGGCAAAGAAAACCGCGGTCGACATGAGTGGCGAGGAGAACACACTCACCCTCCTGCGGCCGCGGCTCGATCTCGTTCCCCGGGAGCCGCGCCGATTCGTGGGGGATCAGTCCCCCCTCAACCAGATCGTCGATGTCGTCTTGGCTGATCGTTGAGCGGATCCAGTCGCCCTGGATCCAACCCGGCGGCAGGCCGGACCTTGACGAGGATCCACCCCGGCTGGTCCTCTTTCCTTTCGCCTTCACTGTCGTCTTCTCCTTCCCCATGGCAGCGAATCGAGTCCGAGCGGGGCTACGACACCGAGAGCGGAAGCAGGCGCAGCGGAGAAATCTGAGGAAGAAGAAGGAGAATGAGGGCGCACTGTCCAAAAGCCCGGTCTGGTGCCTTTTATAAGGACACTTCCGAGTGACTGACTTTTAGGCCTGGACGATCTTATCAGATCCCGCAACAGTCGCGCGCGTGATACGTGGCAAAAAAGGTGGCGCGGGGATCGAGGCGACCTACCTAATCCATCCCGATTACCGCGGCCTCCCCCGTCTGGCGCACTTACCAAAATTCGAATCCCGTGAAATCCGCGGACAGCAGAACAACTTATCAGACGGAAGACATCCTCCACATCATCACTCGGAACTCTTGAGTAAAAGTTCACTCGATAAAAACTAGGAATGGATCAAGGCGACTGAAAAAGAAGTTGGTGTTGTCACCTCGGTTCATTGATCCAGAACAAGATATACTCATAGCACGAAAAATGAGTCGGAAGTGTTCTCAGCTCCTTCCTCACTCAAACCCTGATCCATTTGGGGGCTAATGATGAAGCTATGTACATAGGGTAGGGTCATGGATCTGTCCAAGATACCCTCCCCAAGGACATCTCTGAAAGAACCAGAAGGATTCGAAGAAAAATCATCATCCACTCGACCATGAAACTATGTTCCACTCGACAGTCTTGAAGACACTCGACCGTATGGACAATCACTCGACTACCAGAAGATCTAGAGCCACTCCACTCTGCAACGGTTGGGAATTAAGTCATAGCTTTAATGATCATTATGTATCTTTATTGCAGGCGTTACCAGTAACGTCCCCATCTTTATGTACCTTAAAACCTTTGTAACTGAGGGCGGGAGGGGTCTGGCGAACTCTATATAAGCCACCCCCCTCCTCAGGGACAGGGGTTCGCACCCCCTGTAACACACACACATATAATCCAGTTGACCGCCTCCGGGCTCCGAGACGTAGGGCTATTACTTCCTCTCTGAGAAGGGCCTGAACTCGTAAAACTCGCGTGTGCAACTCCTCCATAGCTAGGATCTTGCCTCTACATCCCTACCCCCTGTTGGAAATATGCCCTAGAGGCAATAATAAAAGCATTATTATTATATTTCCTTGTTCATGATAATTGTCTTTATTCATGCTATAATTGTATTATCCGGAAATCGTAATACATGTGTGAATAATAGACACCAACATGTCCCTAGTAAGCCTCTAGTTGACTAGCTCATTGATCAACAGATAGTCATGGTTTCCTGACTATGGACATTGGATGTCATTGATAATGGGATCACATCATTAGGAGAATGATGTGATGGACAAGACCCAATCCTAAACATAGCTTAAAGATCGTATAGTTCGTTTGCTAGAGTTTTCCAATGTCAAGTATCCTTTCCTTAGACCATGAGATCGTGTAACTCCCGGATACCGTAGGAGTGCTTTGGGCATACCAAACGTCACAACGTAACTGGGTGACTATAAAGGTATACTACGGGTATCTCCAAAAGTGTCTGTTGGGTTGACACGGATCAAGACTGGGATTTGTCACTCCGTGAGACGGAGAGGTATCACTGGGCCCACTCGGTGATGCATCATCGTAATGAGCTCAAAGTGACCAAGTGTCTGGTCACGGGATCATGCATTACGGTACGAGTAAAGTGACTTGCCGGTAACGAGATTGAACGAGGTATTGGGATACCGACGATCGAATCTCGGGCAAGTAACATATCGATTGACAAAGGGAATTGCATACGGGGTTGATTGAATCCTCGACATTGTGGTTCATCCGATGAGATCATCGTGGAGCATGTGGGAGCCAACATGGGTATCTAGATCCCGCTGTTGGTTATTGACCGGAGAGTCGTCTCGGTCATGTCTCCCGAACCCGTAGGGTCTACACACTTAAGGTTCGGTGACGCTAGGGTTGTAGGGATATGTATATGTAGTAACCCGAATGTTGTTCGGAGTCCCGGATGAGATCCCGGACGTCACAAGGAGTTCCGAATGGTCCGGAGGTAAAGAATTATATATAGGAAGTGTTGTTTCCGCCATCGGGACAAGTTTCGGGGTTACCGGTATTGTACCGGGACCACCGGAAGGGTCCCGGGGGTCCACCGGGTGGGTCCACCTGCCCCGGGGGGCCACATGGGCTGTAGGGGGTGCGCCTTGGCCTACATGGGCCAAGGGCACCAGCCCCAAGAGGCCCATGCGCCTAGGGTTTCCAAAGGGGAAGAGTCCCACAAGTGGAAGGCACCCCTAGGTGCCTTGGGAGGGAGGGAAACCTCCCTTGGCCGCCGCCCCCCTAGGAGATTGGATCTCCTAGGGCCGGCGCCCCCCTAGGCCCTCCTATATATAGTGGGGGATGGAGGGCTTTTCATCCACGCCTTTGGTTGCCTCCTTCTCCCTCCCCAACACCTCCTCCTCCTCCATAGCGCTTGGCGAAGCCCTGACGGAGTACTGCAGCTCCATCACCACCACGCCGTTGTGCTGCTGCTGGAGCCATCTTCCTCAACCTCTCCTTCCCTCTTGCTGGATCAAGAAGAAGGAGACGTTACGCTGATCGTACGTGTGTTGAACACGGAGGTGCCGTCCGTTCGATGCTAGGATCTCCGGTGATTTGGATCACGTCGTGTACGACTACCTCATCCCCGTTCTTTGAACGCTTCCGCTCGCGATCTACAAAGGTATGTAGATGCATCCGATCACTCGTTGCTAGATGAACTCATAGATGGATCTTGGTGAAACCGTAGGAAATTTTTTGTTTTCTGCAACGTTCCCCAACAGTGGCATCATGAGCCAGGTTTATGCGTAGTTCTCTTGCGCGGGTAGAACACAATTTGTTGTGGGCGTAGATGTTGTCAACTATCTTGCTGTTACTAGTATTATCTTGCTTCAACGGTATTGTGGGATGAAGCGGCCCGGACCAACCTTACACGTACGCTTACGTGAGACCGGTTCCACCGACTAACATGCACAAGTTGCATAAGGTGGCTGGCGGGTGTCTGTCTCTCCTACTTTAGTTGGAGCGGATTCGATGAAAAGGGTCCTTAGGAAGGGT
The DNA here is from genome assembly GCF_003073215.2 of Triticum urartu. NCBI lineage: Eukaryota > Viridiplantae > Streptophyta > Magnoliopsida > Poales > Poaceae > Triticum > Triticum urartu. The sequence goes on from NC_053025.1 coordinate 582,439,181, forward strand.
AAATAGAAGTTGACAAATCACGTTGTGGCTTTCACATAGGTAAGAAAACGTTCTTGCTAGAACCCTACTTCAGCCACGTAAAACTTGCAACAACAATTAGAGGACGTCCAACTTGTTTTTGCAGCAAGTGCTTTGTGATATGATATGGCCAAAGTTGTGATGAATGATGAATGATCTATATGTGATGTATGAGATGTTCATGCTATTGTAATAGGAATCACGACTTGCGTGTCGATGAGTATGACAACCGGCAGGAGCCATAGGAGTTGTCTATATTTTTTGTATGACCTGCGTGTCATTGAGAAACGCCATGTAAATTACTTTACTTTATTGCTAAACGCGTTAGCCATAGTAGTAGAAGTAATAGTTGGCGAGCAACTTCATGGAGACACGATGGTGGGGATCATGATGATGGAGATCATGGTGTCAAGCCGGTGACAAGATGATCATGGAGCCCCAAGATGGAGATCAAAGGAGCTATGTGATATTGGCCATAGCATGTCACTATTATAATTTGATTGCATTTGATGTTTATCATGTTTTGCATCTTGTTTACTTAGAACAACGGTAGTAAATAAGATGATCCCTCATAATAATTTCAAGAAAATGTTCCCCCTAACTGTGCACCGTTGCGACAGTTCGTTGTTTCAATGCACCACGTGATGATCGGGTGTTTGATTCAAACGTTCACATACAACGGGTGTAAGACAGATTTACACATGCAAACACTTAGGTTGACTTGACGAGCCTAGCATGTGTATAGACATGGCCTCGGAACACAGAAGACCGAAAGGTCGAGCATGAGTCGTATAGAAGATACGATCAACATGAAGATGTTCACCGATGTTGACTAGTCCGTCTCACGTGATGATCGGACACGGCCTAGTTAACTCGGATCATGTTATACTTAGATGACTAGAAGAGGGATGTCTATCTAAGTGGGAGTTCATTGAATAATTTGATTAGATGAACTTAATTATCATGAACTTAGTCTAAAATCTTTACAATATGTCTTGTAGATCAAATGGCCAACGTAGTCCTCAACTTCAACGCGTTCCTAGAGAAAACCAAGCTGAAAGATGACGGCAGCAACTATACGGACTGGGTCCGGAACCTGAGGATCATCCTCATAGCTGCCAAGAAAGATTATGTCCTACAAGCACCGCTAGGTGATCCACCCGTCCCACAGAACCAAGACGTTATGAACGCTTGGCAGACACGTGCTGATGACTACTCCCTCGTTCAGTGCGGCATGCTTTACAGCTTAGAGCCGGGGCTCCAAAAGAGTTTTGAGAGACATGGAGCATATGAGATGTTCGAAGAGCTGAAAATGGTTTTTCAAGCTCATGCCCGAATCGAGAGATATGAGGTCTCCGACAAGTTCTTCAGCTGTAAGATGGAGGAAAATAGTTCTGTCAGTGAGCACATACTCACTATGTCTGGGTTACATAACCGCTTGACTCAGCTGGGAGTTAATCTCCCAGATGACGCGGTCATTGACAGAATCCTCCAGTCGCTTCCACCAAGCTACAAGAGCTTTGTGATGAACTTCAATATGCAGGGGATGGAAAAGACCATTCCTGAAGTATTTGCTATGCTGAAATCAGCAGAGGTAGAAGTCAAGAAGGAACATCAAGTGTTGATGGTCAATAAAACCACTAATTTCAAGAAGGGCAAAGGTAAAAAGAACTTCAAGAAGGACGGCAAGGGAGTTGCCGCACCCGGCAAGCAAGCTGCCGGGAAGAAGCCAAAGAATGGACCCAAGCCCGAGACTGAGTGCTTTTATTGCAAGGGAAGTGGTCACTGGAAGCGGAACTGCCCCAAATACTTAGCGGACAAGAAGGCCGGCAAAACAAAAGGTATATACTATATACATGTAATTGATGTGTACCTTACTAGTACCCGTAGTAGCTCCTGGGTATTTGATACCGGTGCAGTTGCTCACATTTGTAACTCAAAGCAGGGGCTGCGGAATAAGCGGAGACTGGCAAAGGACGAGGTGACGATGCACGTCGGGAATGGTTCCAAGGTCAATGTGATCGCCGTCGGCACGCTACCTCTACATTTACCTTCGGGATTAGTTTTAAACCTTAATAATTGTTATTTAGTGCCAGCTTTGAGCATGAACATTGTATTGGGATCTCGTTTAATTCGAGATGGCTACTCATTTAAATCCGAGAATAATGGTTGTTCTATTTATATGAGAGATATGTTTTATGGTCATGCTCCTATGGTGAATGGTTTATTCTTAATGAATCTCGAGCGTAATGCTACACATATTCATAGTGTGAGTACCAAAAGATGTAAAGTTGATAATGATAGTCCCACATACTTGTGGCACTGCCGCCTTGGTCACATAGGTGTCAAACGCATGAAGAAGCTCCATGCAGATGGACTTTTAGAGTCTCTTGATTACGAATCATTTGACACGTGCGAACCATGCCTCATGGGTAAGATGACCAAGACTCCGTTCTCAGGAACAATGGAGCGAGCAACCAACTTATTGGAAATCATACATACTGATGTGTGCGGTCCAATGAGTGTTGAGGCTCGCGGTGGCTATCATTATGTTCTCACCCTCACTGATGATTTGAATAGATATGGGTATATCTACTTAATGAAACACAAGTCTGAAACCTTTGAAAAGTTCAAGGAATTTCAGAGTGAGGTTGAAAATCAACGTGACAGGAAAATCAAGTTTCTACGATCAGATCGTGGAGGAGAATACTTGAGTCACGAATTTGGCACACACTTAAGAAAATGTGGAATAGTTTCACAACTCACGCCGCCTGGAACACCTCAGCGTAATGGTGTGTCCGAACGTCGTAATCGCACTCTATTAGATATGGTACGATCTATGATGTCTCTTACCGATTTACCGCTATCTTTTTGGGGCTATGCTTTAGAGACTGCCGCACTCACTTTAAATAGGGCTCCGTCGAAATCCGTTGAGACGACACCGTTTGAATTATGGTTTGGGAAGAAACCTAAGCTGTCGTTTCTAAAAGTTTGGGGATGCGATGCTTATGTCAAGAAACTTCAACCTGAAAAGCTCAAACCCAAGTCAGAAAAATGCGTCTTCATAGGATACCCTAAAGAAACTGTTGGGTATACCTTCTACCTCAGATCCGAAGGCAAGATCTTTGTTGCCAAGAATGGATTCTTTCTAGAGAAAGAGTTTCTCTCGAAAGAAGTAAGTGGGAGGAAAGTAGAACTTGATGAAGTGTTACCTCTTGAACCGGAAAATGGCGCAACTCAAGAAAATGTTCCTGAGGTGCCTGCACCGACTAGAGAGGAAGTTAATGATGATGATCAAGATACTTCTGATCAAGCTCCTACTGAAATTCGAAGGTCCACAAGGACACGTTCCGCACCAAAGTGGTACGGCAACCCTGTCTTGGAAATCATGTTGTTAGACAAAAGTGAACCTTCGAACTATGAAGAAGCGATGGCGGGCCCGGATTCCGACAAATGGCTAGAAGCCATGAAATCCGAGATAGGATCCATATATGAAAACGAAGTATGGACTTTGACTGACTTGCCCGTTGAGCGGCGAGCCATAGAAAATAAATGGATCTTTAAGAAGAAGACAGACGCGGATGGTAATGTGACCATCTACAAAGCTCGGCTTGTCGCTAAGGGTTATCGACAAGTTCAAGGGGTTGACTACGATGAGACTTTCTCACCGGTAGCAAAGCTGAAGTCCGTCCGAATCATGTTAGCAATTGCCGCATTCTACAATTATGAGATATGGCAAATGGACGTCAAAACGGCATTCCTTAATGGTTTCCTTAAGGAAGAATTGTATATGATGAAGCCGGAAGGTTTTGTCGATCCTAAGAATGCTGACAAGGTGTGCAAGCTCCAACGCTCGATTTATGGGCTGGTGCAAGCATCTCGGAGTTGGAACATTCGCTTTGATGAGCTGATCAAAGCGTTTGGGTTTACGCAGACTTATGGAGAAGCCTGCGTTTACAAGAAAGTGAGTGGGAGCTCTGTAGCATTTCTCATATTATATGTAGATGACATACTTTTGATGGGAAATGATATAGAACTCTTGGACAGCATCAAGGCCTACTTGAATAAGAGTTTTTCAATGAAGGACCTTGGTGAAGCTGCTTATATATTAGGCATCAAGATCTATAGAGATAGATCAAGACGCCTCATAGGTCTTTCACAAAGCACATACCTTGATAAGATATTAAAGAAGTTCAATATGGATCAGTCTAAGAAGGGGTTCTTGCCTGTATTACAAGGTGTGAAATTGAGCTCAGCTCAATGTCCGACCACGACAGAAGATATAGAAGAGATGAGTGTCATCCCCTATGCCTCGGCCATAGGGTCTATTATGTATGCCATGCTGTGTACCAGACCTGATGTAAACCTTGCCGTAAGTTTGGTATGAAGGTACCAAAGTAATCCCGGCAAGGAACACTGGACAGCGGTCAAGAATATCCTGAAGTACCTGAAAAGGACTAAGGAAATGTTTCGCGTTTATGGAGGTGACGAAGAGCTTGTCGTAAAGGGTTATGTCGACGCTAGCTTCGACACAGATCTGGATGACTCTAAGTCACAGACCGGATACGTGTATATTTTGAATGGTGGGGCAGTAAGCTGGTGCAGTTGCAAGAAGAGCGTCGTGGCAGGATCTACATGTGAAGCGGAGTACATGGCAGCCTCGGAGGCAGCACATGAAGCAATATGGGTGAAGGAGTTCATCACCGACCTAGGAGTCATACCTAATGCGTCGGGGCCAATCAAACTCTTCTGTGACAACACTGGAGCTATTGCACTTGCCAAGGAGCCCAGGTTTCACAAGAAGACAAGGCACATCAAGCGTCGCTACAACTCCATTCGTGAAAATGTTCAAGATGGAGACATAGAGATTTCTCATGGCCGGGACATTTTCTCATGGCCGAGGGACTTCTTGGCAGCTTCTTGCGCGGGCGTCGGATGTGGCAGGTCGCGCAGTGGGGTCGCGTGCCTGGGCGCCAAGACTCCGTTTTGGGGCAGAGCTGGTGGAGGCGCTTCGTGGGCCACACCGCCCGCGGCTGGCGGAGGGCGAGGTGGCGAGAGGGACGATGCAGGGGAGCCCCCTGCGGCACTGACAAGCTCGGCAAAGTGGTCGAGCCAGTCCTGTAGAGATCGTCGATTGGGCGGTAGCGTAGGAGCTCGCGCGCCATGCACAGAGCAGCCTGCGTGTCCACAGGAGCGCGACGAGCATGGGATGAGGAACTGGCCGGGGTCAGTGATGGAGTGGCGGTGCGGCCGTCCCGCCACACCGAGGGGTGCAGCGAGGATGCTTGCTGCTCGTTCCCCGCCGGGCCGGTGGCAGCATTGGCGGCAGGCGACGGAGAACGATGGGGCGGCTCGCCGACGGGAGCCGTCTGAGCAACGCGAGCGGCGAGGGCAGCTCGGCACTCAGCGCGAGTGCGACGAGCATCCGACATGGAGACGACGGAAGGGAAGCTTCGGCACACCCCTACCTAGCGCGCCAAATGACGGATCTTGGGTTCTAGAAAACCCTCAAGGTTTGAACACTAGGGGGCGCGCGAAGATCTCCCCCTACCGATCCATGTCCTAACTCAGCTAAGATCTTACGGACTAACTCGACAAACTCGCAACACAAAGGACACAAGATTTATACTGGTTCGGGCAGCCATTGTGGTGTAATACCCTACTCCAGTGTGGTGGTGGAGGATTGCCTCTCGGGCTGAGGGTGAACAGTACAGGGGGAAGAACAGCCTCCTGAGGAGTGGTGTTCTTGTGCTTGGTGGATGTGATTGTGGGGATGAACTATTTCTAGTCTAAGATGAGGTCGCCCTTAGCTACGGTGGTGGCTAGTCCTATTTATAGTGGCCTTGGTCCTCTTCCCAAATATTGAGCGGGAAGGGATCCCACAACGACCAATTTGAAGGGGAACAACTAGTACAAGCTATCCTAACAAAAGCGGTATTCGCCTGCTAAAGGCTCTGGTGGTGACGCCATCTTGGGGTCCACGGTGACCTCCGTCTTGCCGTCCTTCTGGTCTTGATCTTGTTGCACTGATATGGAAACCTTTGCTTGACGCCTCGGTACTCCGCGCCTGCGCCTGCCTCCTTAGTATCAAAGAGGAAACAAGGACACTGTACGCGCTGGCGCCCGCCTATCTTTGGTCGTCATGGCTCACGTCACTGGAACCTCATGAGGTTTGCCTGGCCTTGAACTCTCCACCCCTCGCGAGCCAGCCAGGTGAGGCCACTCCTGAGGAGGGCTTGTGCCGCCCGCCTCGCGAGGCTTGGCCCCTCGCGAGGGTCTTGAGTCTTTGCTGGTGAAGATGGGCCGTACGGGCCCGCTCGCAGAGCCACGCCGTGGGCCACAGGCAGGCAAGTCTGGGGACCCCCGTTCCCAGAACACCGACAGTACCCACCTTAAGTTAACCATTAATTAACAATCTCACATCTATCATGGATGCACTCAAACCCAATCCACGTCTACGAGCATAACATGGCATTAAAAGCATAACGTAGAAGTAACTCCCAAGGTTTGATAATAAAGGGCGATAGGTTCTACCTCATCATCTACTTCCCAAAACCCACATGTTAAGAGATCCTACTCATGCAATGTTTGAGGGTTGAACTAATACATAAAAACTGGGTATGAAAAGAGTATGATCAATGTGTTACTTGCCTTGCTGACGATCCGCAAACCCTAGAGACTCGTAGTAGCACGCTTCGCACTCCGAGAATTCTATCTCAAAAAAACAGTAGCATACATAAGCACTCAAGCAATGATGCATGGGTAAAACTCAAATAAGAAGATCAAATCTGAAAGTTCAACTGAAAAGCTTCGATTTGCAAAAAGAATCCATCGAATCGGAGCTACGGAACTAAAACTACGGTCAAAAGAACTTCGAAAACAAATCTGCTTGAAACCAAATTTTAAATTGTCAAAACCTTGTTCAAGTTGATTAAACAGAAAGAGGGGCTCAAGATGAAGATTTTGGCGTTGGTTTCACTGGATTTGGACAAACAGTTTAGAAACGGCGAGGGTATGAAGATCAGGGGCTAATCTGCGATAAAAGTAATCATGGATAGGTCCCTGGTAGAAAAAGAAAATAAAAAGAAAAATCTATCGGACGAATGTCCGCTAACAGAGACGAACGGGCGAACACGTTTGTTAAGAACGAACTAACGAGCGAACGCTCGCTAAATAACGAAACCGAAGAAAAACTGAACCGAACCGAGGGTTTTACAAAAACCAATGGTTTTACCTAAAACCGAAAAAAATCGACGGTGGATCCGTGAGGTCAACGGCGGCGGGGCAGCGAGATCCGGCGGGCGGGGCGGCGTGTGGCGGCGTGGGCGACGATGGCGTGGGCGCGGTGCTGTAGGTGGCGGCGCGGTGTAGCGGCGAGCGGCGCGAGGCGGCGACTGCTGTGGGTGGTGCGGGGCTCGAGGTGGGGAGGCAAGGGGCGGCGGCGAGCGGCTTATAAAGAGGGGAGGGGTTTGCTTTGAGGAGGGGGCCGACCAGCGGCGTGGTGGCGTCAGACTCCTTCGGGAGTCTGGCTCGGGACGAAGGCGATGCCGATGCGGGAGTGGGCCGGCTGGGCTTCGGCCTAGTCGGTCCGGAACCTTTTTTTTAAATAATTCCGCCAACAGAAAAATCCTAAAGAAATATAAAAAATTCTAAAAATGCCAAAAACAATTTTGGGATGTTACAAACCTACCCCCTTAAGGTGAATCTCGCCCTCGAGATTCGGGTTGCCTAGAAAATAGGTGTGGGTGGTCTTTCCGTAGATCATCCTCTCGTTCCTAGGTGGCTTCATCCTCGATATGGTGGCTCCACTGAACTTTGCAAAACTTGATAACCTTACTGCGGGTAACTCGGCTGGCAAACTCAAGAATTTTGACTGGTTCCTCCTCGTAAGTCAGATCGTTATCCAACTGAATTGCTTCCAGGGGCACTGTATCTCTCAGAGGAATGTCGGCCATCTCTGCATGGCACTTCTTCAACTGGGAAATGTGAAACACATCATGAACTCCTGACAGTCCTTCGGGTAACTCCAACTTGTAGGCCACCTCTCCCATACGTTCCAAAACTCGGTATGGTCCTACAAATGTCGGGGCTAACTTGCCCTTGACTCCAAAATGTTTAACTCCTCGCAGAGGTGACACCCGAAGATATGCTCTGTCTCCGATTTCGTAGACTACCTCCTTGCGTTTTGAGTCTGCATAACTCTTCTGTCTGGACTGATCTACCTTCAGTCTATCTCGGATCAATTTAACCTTCTCTTCTTACTATTTAATCAAATCCGGTCCAAACAATTGATGGTCTCCAACTTCATCCCACATCAACGGTGTCCTACACCTTCTTCCGTACAAAGCTTCGAAAGGTGCCATCTTCAAACTGGCTTGATAACTGTTGTTGTAAGAGAACTCTCCGTAGGGAAAATTATCATCCCAACTAGATCCATAATCTAGCGCACAAGCTCTCGACATGTCCTCCAGGATATGATTGACTCTCTCGGTCTGTCCATCTGTCTATGGATGAAATGTTGTACTAAACTCCAGTCTGGTTCCCAAAGTCTGGTGTAACTGATGCGAAAACTTTGAAGTGAACTGTGTTCCTCTATCTGATATGATGGTCCTCGGAACTCCATGCAGACATATGATCCTGGTCATATATATCTTGGCCAACTTCACACTTGTATAAGTAGTTTTCACTGGGATAAAGTGGGCCACTTTGGTCAAATGATCCACTACTACCCAGATAGAATCATATCCCAATGGGGTCCTGGGTAATCTGGTGATAAAATCCGTGCCAAGCTTGTCCCACTTCCATTCGGGTATCGACATAGGCTGCAGTAATCCTGCTAGCTTCTGATGTTCTGCCTTCACTCTCTGACATACATCACATACTGCTACATACTCGGCAATATCCTTCTTCATTCTTGTCCACCAGAAACGCTCCTTTAAATCCAAATACATCTTGGTGTTTCCAGGGTGTATCGAGTATGGCAAGTCATGAGCTTCCTGTAGTACCAACTTCCTTATCTCTGCATTATTGGGTACATAAACACGGTCCTCGAACCACAAGGTGTCGTGCTCATCCTCACGAAAACCTTTGGCTTTTCCTTTGCTCATCTTCTCCTTTATCTCGGAAATTTCTTTGTCATCCTTCTGAGCTTCTCGAATCTTTCCCAATAATGTCGATGAACCTCCAATGCTGCAACAAAACCTCTAGGGACTATCTCCAAACGAAGCTCCCTGAGATCTTCAGTTAACTCCTTTGGCAATCCTCTGCTTACGATGGTATTGGCATAACTCTTCCGGCTCAAAGCGTCTGCTATGACATTGGCCTTTCCTAGATGATAGTGCAGCTTCATATCATAATCCTTTATAATCTCCAACCATCTTCTTTTCCTGAGATTCAGCTCCTTCTGTGTGAAAATGTACTTCAAACTCTTATGAACCGTGTACACATCACAACGATTTCCAATAAGGAAATGTCTCCAGGTCTTGAGTGTATGCACTACGGCTGCTAACTCCAAATCATGCGTGGCATAACTCAAATCATGCGGTCGAAGTTGACGTGAGGCATATGAAACAACTCTTCCGTCTTGCATAAGTACACCTCCAAGTCCTAAGCGAGATGCATCGCAATACACTTGGAAATCCTTGCATATATCTGGCAGAATTAGCATTGGGGCTATAACCAAACGTTTCTTCAACTCCTGGAAACTTGCCTCACATTCATCCGTACAATTGAACTTGGTCTCCTTCTTCAACAACTCCGTCATGGGCTTCACAATCTTAGAGAAATTCTCAATGAATCTCCGGTAGTATCCCATGAGTCCAAGAAAACTACGGATCTCTCCTACTGAGGTGGGTGCTAGCCAATCAGTGATAGACTGAACCTTGGTAGGGTCTACTGCTATACCTTCTCCTGATATAACATGTCCAAGGAATCCAACTTCCTTCAACCAAAACTCGCATTTGCTGAACTTGGCATACAACTGATGTTCTCTGAGCTTCTCGAGAACTAAACGCAAATGCTCCTTATGCTCCTCTTCATTCTTCGAGTACACCAAAATATCATCAATGAACACCACAACAAACTTATCCAGGAACTCCATGAACACCTTATTCATCATACTCATGAAATAGGCAGGGGCATTAGTCAATCCAAATGACATAACCGTGTACTCATATAGCCCGTACCTTGTGGTGAAGGTTGTCTTAGGTATATCATGTTCTCAAATCTTCAGCTGGTGGTATCCTGATCGCAGATCGATCTTGGAGAATACTTTAGCTCCTTGCAACTGGTCAAACAAATCATTGATCATCGTAGTGGGTACTTGTTCTTGATCGTCACTTCATTCAATGCATGATAATCAACAACCATTCTCAAAGATCCATCCTTCTTCTCAACCAAGAGCACTGGGGCTCCCCATGGTGACGAACTTCGTCGAATGTAAACTTTCTCCAATAACTCCTTAATCTGTTTCTTAATCTCCTCTAGATCATTTGTGGGCATCCGGTATGGTCTCTTCGGTACTGGTCGGGTGCCTGGCAACAACTCTATCAAAAACTCAATGTCTCGATCCGGCGGCATGTCGTGTAACTCCTCTGGAAATACATCCGGATAATCCTTCATTACGAGCACTTCCTCCTGAACAACTCCCGTGAGAGAATTTACTTGGGTCCTCCTCGACACATGCCTGGATACATACTTGATCCTTTTTCCCTCCGGGGTGGTGAGCAGAATTGACCTACTAGGACAGTCAATGTTTCCTCCATACTTCGATAGCCAATCCATACCTAGTATCACATCCAATCCTTGTGACTCCAAAATTATCAGGTCTGAGGGGAAAACATGGCTACCAATGGTTAAGGGTATCCGATCACACCATCAGCTGGCCATATACTCCGCTCCTGGTGAGCTTACTAACAAGGGTGTCCTAAGGGCTAAGGTGGGTAACTTAAACTTGCCCACAAATCCCCTTGAAATGTATGAATGTGATGCACCAGTATCAAAAAGAACAAGAGCGGTAAATGACTTAACCAAAAACTTACCGATAACTGCATCTGGCTGCTCTTCAACCTCCTCCATGTTAACGTGGTTCACTTGTCCCCAGTTGAAAGGGTTGGGCTTCTTCCCAGAGCTTCCATTGCCATTTCCATTCTTTGGTTCGGGACACTCATTGGCATAGTGTCCAGTCTTCCCGCACTTGAAACAAGTAATGTGACTTTGGTCCTTCTTGGCGGGAGTGGCTGGGTTACAACGGTTCTGATTACTTTCTGCTCCATTAACATTTCCATTTTTGGGGCCACTGTGGTTATGCGAGCTTCCTCCATTGTGGGTATGGCCTCCATGGTTATGGGTATATCCTCCCGAGTTCGGGGTAAAGCGAGGCTTCTGTTGAGCTCCTGAATTGTACTTCCCTTGTCCATACTTCCTTTTGCGGCTCTCAATCTGCTGCTGCTTCCCTTCAATCATAAGAGCCTTGTCTACCAACTCCTGGTAGTTGTTAAATGTTACCACCATTAACTGCATACTCATCTCATCATTCAACCCTTCCATAAACTTCTCCTGCTTTGCGGCATCTGTGGCCACATCATCTGGGGCGTAACGAGCTAACTTGCTGAACTCATCCACATATTGCCCCACGGTACGATTTCCTTGGCGTAAGTTGCGAAACTCATTATTCTTCATGCTCATAGCTCTAGTTGAGACATGAGCAGTGCAGAATGCTTGTTGAAACTGCTCCCAAGTGACATTGGCTATAGGAAAAGTGGTTGTGTAATTCTCCCACCATGAGGCTGCGGGTCCATCCAATTGGTGTGCGGCAAAATGCACCTTCTCAGCATCTGTGCAACCTTCGGTGGTCAACTCCCTTCCTATCCTATGTAGCCAGTCATCAGCAACTATTGGCTCGGTGCTACTGGAAAACACCGGTGGCTGCAATCTTAGAAAATGGGGTAAGTTGTCAACTAGGGGTGGTGGCGGTGGGTTGTTGTAGTTGCCTTGGTTCTGTACTAGTAGTTGCGTCAAGGCATTCTGCCGTTGGATCAACTGGGTGAGCTCCAGTGGGAAGACAAATCCGGGTTCATGTCTCGGAGGCATCTGATGGGTTTAGAGGGGAGAGATTAGAATGGAATGAGGTCTAGTGAGAAAGCACTACCCATATGCACATGAGACAAACATATTCATGTCACACCAAATCAATTCAAGCAAGGGCATACAATCGATCTAACTATCGTTACAGTGCTCGGACTACTAATATATACATGGGGGGATACTACTGATAATGTGGTGGTCTACTAGAAATTTTGATCGGTGGAAGACTCCATGACATCCACTCCAGCTTCGTCTTCATAATCATCATCACTACTATCGGGGTCGAAGTCGGTGTCGTCGATGATGATGTAGTTGTAACGCCCATGATGCGGCTATATCTCCCACGTGTCGAAGCATGACTTAGAGGCATAACCGCATTGTAAGCAATGTCGCAAGTGGGGCAATCTTCACACAACCCATGTAATGAATAAGGAAAAGAGGTACATAGTTGGCTTACACTCGCCACGTCACACAATAGCATAAATATCATTACATTCATCCAGATACAATCAAGGTCCGACTACGGAACCAAAATATCGACAACCCCAAATGCATAATGTCCCTGATCGCCCAACTGGGCTCCACTACTGATCGTCTGGAAAGGAAACGTAGTATCGTCCTGAGTCCTCATCGAACTCCCACTTGAGCTCAGTCGAATCTCCTGGAGCGGTATCATCGGTCCCTGCATCTGGTTTTGAAGTAATCTGTGAGTCACGGGGACTCAGCAATCTCACACCCTCGCGATCAAGACTATTTAAGCTTATAGGTAGGGAAAATGTATGAGGTGGAGCCGCAGCAAGCACTAGCATATATGGTGGCTAACATACGCAAATGAGAGCGAGAAGAGAGAGGCAAGGCACGATCGATAAACTATGATCAAGAAGTGATCCAAGAACAACCTACGTTAAAGCATAACACGAGACCGTGTTCTCTTCCCGGACTCCGCCGAAAAGAGACCATCACGGCCACACACTCTGTTGATTCATTTTAATTAAGTTAAGCTTCAGGTTTTCTACAACCGGACATTAAAAAATTCCCATCTGCCCATAACCGCGGGCATGGCTTTCGAAAGATCAAATCCCTACAGGGTGTCCCAACTTAGCCCATCACAAGCTCTCACGGTCAACGAAGGATATTCCTTCTCCCAAGATGATCCGATCAGACTCGGAATCCCGGTTACAAGACATCTCGACAATGGTAAAACTAAACCAGCAAAGCCGCCCGAATGTGCCGACAAATCCCGATAGGAGCTGCACATATCTCGTTCTCAGGGCACATCGGATGAGCCAGACGTCGGGTTGGCATAGACCCTGGTTGCCCAGGGGGCGCCGGACATCGCTCAGGTTGGACCAACACTTAGAGAAGCACTGGCCCGGGGAGGGTTAAAATAAAGATGACCCTTGAGTCCGCGAAACCCAAGGAAAAAGGCTAGGTGGCAAATAGTAAAACCAAGGTTGGGCATTGCTGGAGGAGTTTTATTCAAGGCGAACTGTCAAGGGGTTCCCATTATAACCCAACCATGTAAGGAACGCAAAATCAAGGAACATAACACTGGTATGATGGAAACTAGGGCGGCAAGAGTGGAACAAAACACTAGGCATAAGGCCGAGCCTTCCACCCTTTACCAAGTATATAGATGCATTAAAGTAGACAAGATATAATAATGATATCCCAACAATAAACATGTTCCAACAAGGAACAAACTCCAATCTTCACCTGCAATTAGCAACGCTATAAGAGGGGCTGAGCAAAGCGGTAACATATATAGCCAAACAACGGTTTGTTAGGACAAGGTGGGTTAGAGGTTTGACCTGGCAATATGGGAGGCATGATAAAGCATGGTGGTAGGTATCGTAGCATAGGCATAGCAATAGAGCAAGCAACTAGCAAGCAAAGATGGAAGTGATTTCGAGGGTATGGTCATCTTGCCTGCAAAGTTCTCCGAGTTGACGTTAGCTTGATCCTCGTAAGCGTACTCAACGGGTTCCTTGATCACGTACTCGTCTCCCGGCTCTACCCAAAGCAAGAACACAAGCAAAGGGAGACACAATCAACCACGATGCAATGCACAAGCAACATGATGCAAAACATGGCATGATATGCAGGATGTGATATGCGATGCATATGCATGCTTCCGAAAGGAAAGATTGAACCTGGCCTCAACTTGGAAAACCAAGAGTTCCACTGGAAAGATGAGTTGATTTCGGTCGAAATCCATATAAAGATCACCGGAATCGGATGCACGGTTTGCAAATTACAAGCAAAACAAATATGATACCGATCTGCGATTAACAGCACGAGGCCATCTAAATGCATCAAGAACAACAAGCTACTGCACTCTAACAGGACAACAAAGCACATGGCAGGGATCCACTCAAAATGCTTGACAAAAGATGAACACTGAGCTACAGCTAATTCACTCAATAGCAGGTTCAAACAAGCATGGCAAAAGTGCAAAAGATAACAGGTTACAGACTTGGTGAAAATAACAACATGCCAGGAATTTACCATCAGGAAGCAATGTTTAGAGCACGGCAACAACATGCTACAGGCACATATCATGGCAAATAAAGGCATGGCATGAAGCTACTCAAAGCATACAACAAAAGTCCCTTACTGACCATAAGCCAAATGGGATCGGAAAAGACAATGGCAACCATGTGAACATAGCAAGTTCCGTTGACAGATTCAGACTTAGTAGAAAACTGGAACATGGCAAAACAGATATCAAGTAGGCATGTTTACGAGCTCGATGCACTCACCACAAGGCATTGCATAACAAACTAAGCATACACCCAGCAAGTAGACATGGCATAGAAGCTAAACATGGCAAGAACAACCTCATAGCATGCACGGATCAACTACAACAACCTCGGCAAAATTGCTGAACATGTAAACAATCTGCCAGGAACATTTTATAGCAAAAGTAGAGCTCAATTGAGTCAAGCTAGGGTGCTCCATAATTGCAAATAAAGACATGGATGGATAGAGCACAACAATATCTACAAAACATACTTACTGGTCATGCCCAAAAGAGGCATGGATCACTCGGTAGCAACATGAATACATGGCATAAAAATATAATCAGGGAAAAAACTTTGAAGATTTCTAAGTCCCTGAAATCAGCAACATTACGAGAGCTACTTTGCATGCTTGTGCTAGTCACCACAAAGATCACAAAAATACATGGCATACACCCCTATAAAGATGGCATGGCATACTTCAAAGCACATGTAGGGCTTATGTTCATAGGAGGCACACATTAAACATGGAAAAAATGACAAATTTCCAAACTCTGATAAGAATCTGAAACTAATATAAACTAGCACTCTTGCAACAGCATTTAGGGCATCAAGATGAGCTCAAATGAACATGGTGCAATGGAATGAAATGAAGTACTCGTCGAGACGAACAATTTGATATGCTACACGCCCAAAACAGAGCCACGGGTGCAGAGTTATTATGCGAAGAAAAACGCTAAAATTATCTGGGACTTGGGGAAAAAGTCAACCTCTCCAGGTCTAGGGTTCCTCGCGGGCGCACGAACCGAGGAGCTCCGACGAGGCAATGAGCTTATTTCGGCGAGGGGAAGGCGAGGGGGAGCTAGAGAAGGCGAATCCGGTCGGATCCGAGGTGCGCCGGCGACAAGGAGGCATCGGACGGCGGGGGCAGCAGCTCCCGTGGCGATGCGACGAGCGGCGAAGGCGGCGCGGCGTCGGAGGTCGACGGCGGGGCGGCGACCGGGCAAGGAGGTCGATGGCGGCGGCGGCAGGGCGCGCGGATCCCGCAGCGAGGCCGGCGAGCAACGCAGTGCGGCGGAGCGGGCGGCGCGCGATGCGGGCGGCGTCGGGCAGCGGTGCCGGGCCGGGAGGGCTGCGGTTGGGCCCCGGCAGGCCCGTGTAGTGGTGCGCGGTGAAGTGGGGCGGCCCCGCTGACGTGGCTCGCTCCGGTTGGGTGCGGGCGACGGCGGCGCTAATGTGACGTGATGCTATTGTCCGGGGCGACGTGGCTAGAGGCGGTGGACAATTCCGGCGCGGCGTGGACGCGTCCGGCGGCGCGAGGGGAAGGATTTTAGGGTTTCGTCCGCGAATTTCAGGGGAGAGGACATAAATATAGGTAGAGGGATCTAGGAGACTCCAAATTGAGCACGGTTTGCGGCCACGCGATCGTGATCGAACGACCGAGATGATGGAAGGGGTTTTGGTTGGTTGGGCCACTTTGGAGAGGTGTTGGGCTGCAACACACACGAGGCCTTCTCGGCTCCTCGGTTAATCGTTGGAGTATCAAACGAAGTCCGAATGGCAGGAAACTTGACAGGCGGTCTACCGGTAGTAAACCAAGGCCGCTTGGCAAGTCTTGGTCCAATCCGAGAACGTTTAACACCCGCACATGAAAAGAGGTAGAAAGGGACACCGGAGGACATACGAGCGCCGGAATGCAAAACGGACAACGGGGAAAATGCTCGGGTGCGTGAGCCGAACATGTATGCAAATGCGATGCACATGATGACATGATATGAGATGCATGACAAAGACAAAAGCACACGAAGACAAAAACCTGACAATGAGGCAATATCATAACTTAGTGACGGAAATGGCAAGAGTTGGAATACAAATATGGAAGGTTACACACGGGGTGTTACAACACTCCACCACTACGAAAGGATCTCGTCCCGAGATCTAGGACTGGAAAAAAACTCTGGGTACTCAGAACAGAGGTGGTCCTCGCGTTCCCAGGTGGCTTCACGGTCGAAATGATGTGACCACTTGACTTTCCGGAATTTGATAGACTTGTTGCGAGTCTTGCGCTCAGTTTCTTCAAGAATAGCAACGGGGTGCTCATGATAAGACAGGTATTCTTGGAGATCAATCTCTTCAAAGTTGATGGTGCGGTCAGGAGTCTTGAAACACTTGCGGAGTTGAGACACGTGAAACACGTCGTGCACGTTTGCAAAGTTGGATGGAAGCTCAACTTGATAGGCGAGATCGCCTCTTTTGCCAACGATCTTGAAAGGACCCACGTATCTAGGGGCAAGCTTCCCTTTGATACCGAAGCGACGAGTACCTTTCATTGGAGAGACACGTAGGTAGACATGGTCTCCAATCTCGAAAGCCAAGTCACGATGCTTGCTATCATAGTAACTGTTCTGGTGCGATTGCGCGGCTTTGAGATTTTCGCGAATGACTTTGCACATTTCTTCAGCCTTTGTGATCAACTCATTGCCAAGAAGTTGACGTTCACTAGTCTCTGACCAGTTAAGAGGAGTATGGCACTTCCTGCCATAGAGAATCTCGAATGGGGCCTTGCCCGAACTCGCTTGGAAGCTGTTGTTGTAGGAGAACTCGGCATATGGAAGACAATCTTCCCACTTCATACCGAAAGAGATGACACAAGCCCTGAGCATATCTTCAAGAATTTGATTGACTCGCTCGACTTGGCCACTGGTTTGAGGATGAAAGGTTGTGCTGAAGCGAATGTTGGTGCCCATGGCCTTCTGAAAAGAATACCAGAACTTAGAGGTAAAGATGCTGCCACGATCTAAAGATATCAACTGCGGAATGTCGTGCAAGGAGACAATCCTGGAGGTATATAGCTCTGCCAACTGAGCTGCTGTGATAGATTCTTTGATAGGAAGAAAATGAGCCACTTTGGTGAGCTTGTCGATGAAAACAAAGATAGCATCATTGCCACGCTTGGACTTTGGAAATCCAGTCACGAAGTCCATCTCAATATGGTCAAACTTCCATTCTGGAATGGCAAGAGGTTGGAGGAGACCAGCTGGTCATTGGTGTTCTGCCTTCACTCTTCTGCAGACATCACATTCATTCACGAACTGAGCAATCTCGCGCTTCATTCGAGTCCACCAATACGACTGCTTGAGGTCCTGGTACATCTTTGTACTTCCCGGGTGAATATAGAGGAGTGAACTTTGAGCCTTGTTCATAATGACTTTACGAAGGTCGCCCTTAGGAACAACAACGCGATCCTCGAAGAATAGAGTATCCTTGTCATCAAGATGATAGCACTTGTACTTGGGTTGACTCTTGGCAATCCCAATCTTCACCTTCTTCACCATAGCATCAAGTTGAGCCTCGCGAATCTGATCTTCCAAAGTAGGAGAGACTTGGAGATTGGCAAGGAATCCTTGAGGAACAACTTGGAGATTGAGTTTGCGGAAAGCTTCACAAAGCTCTGGTTGGTAGGGTTTGATGATCAGACTGTTGCAGTAAGCCTTCCTACTCAATGCGTCAGCAATTACATTGGCCTTGCCTGGAGTATATTCAATACTCGGATTATACTCTTGAATCATCTCGACCCAACGAATCAGACTGTTGCAGTAAGCCTTCCTACTCAATGCGTCAGCAATTACATTGGCCTTGCCTGGAGTATATTCAATACTCGGATTATACTCTTGAATCATCTCGACCCAACGAGTCTGCCTGAGGTTGAGGTTTGGCTGAGTGAAGATGTACTTGAGGCTCTTATGATCAGTAAAGATGTCCACTTTCCTTCCCAATAAGAGATGTCTCCATGTTAAAAGAGCATGGACAACTGCCGCCAACTCGAGGTCATGAGTGGGGTAGTTCTTTTCATTGGGCTTCAACTGGCGAGAGGTATAGGCCACAACTTTCTTCTCTTGCATCAACACTGCAGCGAGACCTTGAAGGGAAGCATCACAAAAGACCTCGAACGGTTTGGATTCATCAGGAGCAGTCAGAACTGGAGCAAGGACTAACTTCTCTTTCAGGGTGTTGAAAGCGATGTCACATTCAGGCGACCAGACATACTTCACATGCTTCTGGAGAAGGTTGGAAAGAGGCTTCGCGATCTTTGAGAAGTTCTCAACGAACCTCCGACAATAGCTTGCGAGACCAAGGAAGCTGTGGAGTTGCTTCACATTCTGAGGCGGTTCCCAATTCACAATTGCAGACACCTTCTCAGGATTCACAGCTATGCCCTTGGCAGAGATGATATGTCCAAGGTAGAGAACCTCATCGAGCCAAAACTCACACTTTGAAAACATCGCATAGAACTGATGTTCTCTGAGTTTATCCAGCACCAATCTCAAGTGATTGGCATGATCTTCCTTGTTCTTGGGAAAGACCAGAATGTCATCGAGGTAGACCAAGACGAAGTCATTTGTGTAGGCGTTGAAGATGAAGTTCATCATGCGAGATAATGTTGGAGGAGCGTTGACAAGGCCGAAAGACATGACAGTGTATTCATATGAACCATAGCTTGTTCTGAATGCTGTCTTGGGGATATCCTCTTCATGAATGCGGATCTGATGATAGCCCATACGAAGGTCAAGCTTGGAGAATACTTGAGAACCTTTGAGTTGTTCAAAAAGCTCGTTGATGTTGGGAAGTGGGTACTTGTTCTTTATGGTCTTCTTGTTCAATGGACGGTAGTCGACACAAAGTCAGTCCGTTCCATCCTTCTTCTTGACGAAAAGAACACCACAACCCCGTGGAGAAGAACTTGGTCGGATGAGATCCATATGCTCTTGAATATCGAGTTGCTTCTTCAGCTCCTTCAACTCTTCAGGTCCAAGCTCGTAAGGACGTTTGCAAACAGATTCCGTGCCAGGTTCAAGATCGATGACAAATTCAACTGGCCGGTGCGGAGGCATTCCTGGAAGCTCTTCTGGAAAGACTTCTTGATATTCACAAACGCCTAGAATCTGAGAGATGGCATCCAGCTCGCCCTTCTCATCAAGAGAAAACAGTCGAATGGTATCATCACAAGCGGCAAAAACGATTACATCCTCAGACGAATGTGTCAATTGAATCTGCCTGGCAGCACAATCAAGTTGAGTCTTGTGCTTAGAAAGCCAGTCCATTCTGAGAATAAGATCAATATCCGAGTTACCAAGGACCACTGTAGAAGACAGAAACTTATAGTCGCCCAACGTGATAGTAACATCCAGGACCATAGAGCTTGCGTTCATGAATTTACCCGGAGAAACAACTAACAACTGTCTAGGTAAATCTTGGAAAGGCAACTCATGCTTAGATGCAAATGGTCTTGAAATGAAACAATGCGATGCACCAGTGTCTAAAAGAACTTTTGCAGGAATATCGTTAACAGGAAGGTTACCCATGATCACATCTGACGAGTCATCTGCCTGAGCTGCGTTCATCAAGTTGACCTTTGTAGACTTGGGGTTATGCTTGACCACTGCGGTACTAGAAGATCTCACAGGAGGAGGAGGAAGACGCCTCTGATTGAAGCATTTGTTTCCATAGTGACCGTTCTGCTGACACTTGTTGCACGTGACCGCTGAAAGCGGACGGTGATACGGAGCACTAGATCTTGGAGCTTGAGACGAAGTCTTGTTGTGAAAGCCTAGGTTGGGTGGGTGGGAAGATCCATTGCCACCTTTGCTCTTCTGCTGATAAGGCTGACGGACCGGAGGAGGAGGAGGCAACCAATACTTTGGCTGCTTAGTTGCCACTTGAGTTGAGGAAGAAGGAGTTGCATCCCTGACTCATTTCTTGGAAGCATCGCACTTGAGCTGAGCAGTCTCTTGTTTCAGTGCCATGTTGTAAAACTCATCGTACTTCTTCAGCTCAAAAAGCACGAGAGCTAGTTGGAGATATTCTATGAGGCCACCTCTGAACTGAAATCATGCTCTTCTCGTCAGGGACGTCTTGCTTAGCGAAAGGAGCAAGCTTCTGGAACATGATGTTATACTGGTAAACAGACAAGTTGCCTTGCTTCAGGTTGCAGAATTCCTCACGCTTGCTCTCCACAACACTCTGAGGAATGTGGTGAGCTTTGAAGTCTTGACGGAATTCATCCCAGGTAATCACACGACCTCCTCTGGAATCTTTGTATTGCTGATACCACTCTGCAGCTTGGTCTTTGAGTTGGAACGAAGCAAACTTGACAAAGTCATCAGGCCTGACATTGCTGCACTCAAAATGCTTGCAGATATCCACGAGCCAATCATCAGCATCTGTTGCCTCGACACAGTTGCTGAAGGTCTTTGGCTGGTTTGCGAGGAACTGGTTGAGTGTAGCAAACTGATTCTGAAAGTTGCCATGGCCTTGATTTCCTTGGTTGCGCTCTTGCAAGAGTTGCATAAGCATCTGCGTGTTGGCATTGGTAGAGGCCATCACAGCTTTCCATGCCTCCGGAGGTGGAGGTGGTGGCGGTGGTTCAGGGTTCTGACGCATTGGAGGAGTCATCCTGAAGAGGGTGACATCCGTTAGCATCTTGACACACAAATATTCAAGCTGAATCAAATGGATCGAAATTGCAACATATAGTCTTAACATCCGAACAAGAATGAACGAATGAAATCCAATTGAAATGGTCACACTTCCATATTTTCAGAAGCCACTTAGATAGAGGTAGAAGAATAAAACAACAAGGTACGGACAAGAACAAATACTTGGTGAGGATTACCCATTCACAAACCAAATATTCGCGGAAGAAATACTAGAGCTACATGAATTCCCACCTATGAAACTCCCGAAATTTTCCCGATTATGCAATCAGGTGTTGGGGATACAGGGGAAGCATAATATCTCACCCAAAGCTAGCAAATCCTACATCCAGTTGTATCCATCCTTCAACACATAACCAAGAAACCTTCGGAAATCATTTACCTCAACCTTCAAAAAGCATCCGTTATACGAGTTATGGCAATACTCCCAAACTCCCGCCCCATTACTAGGTGGCGTCGAGGTTATCTCACCAACAAGTGCATAAAAGAGATTTTCGATGTCGGCGAAACTTATGTATTCCAGAATTGCAATGATAAAATTGTGACGACAACACCTCGGAGCTCAACTCCCCGGGACACTGCCACAACCCCTAAACGTACTAGTAGTTGCGTCAAGGCATTCTGCCGTTGGATCAACTGGGTGAGCTCCAGTGGGAAGACAAATCCGGGTTCATGTCTCGGAGGCATCTGATGGGTTTAGAGGGGAGAGATTAGAATGGAATGAGGTCTAGTGAGAAAGCACTACCCATATGCACATGAGACAAACATATTCATGTCACACCAAATCAATTCAAGCAAGGGCATACAATCGATCTAACTATCGTTACAGTGCTCGGACTACTAATATATACATGGGGGGATACTACTGATAATGTGGTGGTCTACTAGAAATTTTGATCGGTGGAAGACTCCATGACATCCACTCCAGCTTCGTCTTCATAATCATCATCACTACTATCGGGGTCGAAGTCGGTGTCGTCGATGATGATGTAGTTGTAACGCCCATGATGCGGCTATATCTCCCACGTGTCGAAGCATGACTTAGAGGCATAACCGCTTGTAAGCAATGTCGCAAGTGGGGCAATCTTCACACAACCCATGTAATGAATAAGGAAAAGAGGTACATAGTTGGCTTACACTCGCCACGTCACACAATAGCATAAATATCATTACATTCATCTAGATACAATCAAGGTCCGACTACGGAACCAAAATAGACAACCCCAAATGCATAATGTCCCGATCGCCCAACTGGGCTCCACTACTGATCGTCTGGAAAGGAAACATAGTATCGTCCTGAGTCCTCATCGAACTCCCACTTGAGCTAGGTCGAATCTCCTGGAGCGGTATCACCGGTCCCTGCATCTGGTTTGAAGTAATCTGTGAGTCACGAGGACTCAGCAATCTCACACCCTCGCGATCAAGACTATTTAACCTTATAGGTAGGGAAAAGGTATGAGGTGGAGCCGCAGCAAGCACTAGCATATATGGTGGCTAACATACGCAAATGAGAGTGAGAAGAGAGAGGCAAGGCACGATCGATAAACTATGATCAAGAAGTGATCCTAGAACAACCTACGTTAAAGCATAACACGAGACCGTGTTCTCTTCCCAGACTCCGCTCAAAAGAGACCATCACGGCCACACACTCTGTTGATTCATTTTAATTAAGTTAAGTTTCAGGTTTTCTACAACCAGACATTAACAAATTCCCATCTGCCCATAACCACAGGGCATGGCTTTCGAAAGATCAAATCCCTGCAGGGTGTCCAACTTAGCCCATCACAAGCTCTCACGGTCAACGAAGGATATTCCTTCTCCCAAGACGATCCGATCAGACTCGGAATCCCGGTTACAAGACATCTCGACAATGGTAAAACTAAACCAGAAGCCGCCTGAATGTGCCGACAAATCCCGATAGGAGCTGCAACATATCTTCGTTCTCAGGCACACTCGGAATGAGACCCGTCGAGTAAAACCAACTGGTTGCCCAGGGGCGCCCGCATCGCTCGGTGGACCAACACTTCAGAGAAGCACTGGCCCGGGGGGTTAAAATAAAGATGACCCTTGAGTCCGCGAAACCCAAGGGAAAAAGGCCAATGGTAAAACCAAGGTTGGGCATGCTGGAGGAGTTTTATTCAAGACGAACTGTCAAGGGGTTCCCATTATTACCCAACCGTGTAAGGAACGCAAAATCAAGGAACATAACACGGTAAGACGGAAACTAGGGCGGCAAGAGTGGAACAAAACACTAGGCATAAGGCCGAGCCTTCCACCCTTTACCAAGTATATAGATGCATTAAGATAGACAAGATATAATAATGATATCCCAACAATAAACATGTTCCAACAAGGAACAAACTCCAATCTTCACCTGCAACTAGCAACGCTATAAGAGGGGCTGAGCAAGGCGGTAACATAGCCAAACAACGGTTTGCTAGGACAAGGTGGGTTAGAGCTTTGACATGGCAATATGGGAGGCATGATAAGCAAGTGGTAGGTATCGTAGCATAGGCATAGAAAAAGAGCGAGAATCTAGCAAGCAAAGATAGAAGTGATTTCGATGGTATGTCATCTTGCCTACAAAGTTCTCCGAGTTGACGTTAGCTTGATCCTCGTAAGCGTACTCAATGGGCTCCTCGATCACGTACTCATCTCCCGGCTCTACCCAAAGCAAGAACACAAGCAAAGGGAGACACAATCAACCACTCGCAATGCACAAACAACATGATGCAAAACATGGCATGATATGCGGGATGAGATATGCGGTGCATATGCATGATTCGGAAAACAATGATTGAACCTGGCCTCAACATGGAAAACCAAGAGTGCCACTGGAAAGGGAGTTGATTTCGGTCGAAATCGATATAAAGATCACCGGAATCGGATGCACGGTTTGCAAATGACAAGCAAAACAAATATGGCACCGATCTACGATTAACAGCACGAGGCCATCTAAATGCATCAAGAACAACAAGCTACTGCACTCTAACAGGACAACAAAGCACATGGCAAATAAAGGCATGGCATGAAGCTACTCAAAGCATACAACAAAATCCCTTACTGACCATAAGCCAAAAGGGATCAGAAAATACAATGGCAACCATGTGAACATAGCAAGTTTCGTTGACAGATTCACACTTGGTAGAAAACTGGAATATTGCAAAACAGATATCAAGTAGGCATGTTTACGAGCTCGATGCACTCACCACAAGGCATTGCATGACAAACTAAGCATACACCCAGCAAGTAGACATGGCATAGAAGCTAAACATGGCAAGAACAACAGAGCTCGATTGAGTCAAGCTAGGGTATCCATAATTGCAAACAAAGAAATGGATGGATAGAGCACAACAATATCTACAAAACATACTTACTGATCATGCCCAAAAGGGGCATGGATCACTCGGTAGCAACACTCCACCACTATGAAAGGATCTCGTCCCAAGATCTAGGACTGGAAAAAAAACTCTGGGTACTCAGAACGGAGGTGGTCCTCGCGTTCCCAGGTGGCTTCACGGTCAGAATGATGTGACCACTTGACTTTCCGGAATTTGATAGACTTGTTGCGAGTCTTGCGCTCAGTTTCTTCAAGAATAGCAATGGGGTGCTCATGATAAGACATGTCTTCTTGGAGATTAATCTCTTCAAAGTTGATGGTGCGATCAGGAGTCTTGAAACGATTGCAGAGTTGAGACACGTGAAACACGTCGTGCACGTTTGCAAAGTTGGATGGAAGCTCAAGTTGATAGGCGAGATCGCCTCTTTTGCCAATGATCTTGAAAGGACCCATATATCTAGGGGAAAGCTTCCCTTTGATACCGAAGCGATGAGTACCTTTCATTGGAGAGACGCGGAGGTAGACATGGTCTCCGATCTCGAAAGCCAAGTCACGATGCTTGCTATCATAGTAACTCTTCTGGCGTGATTGCGCGGCTTTGAGATTTTCGCGAATGACTTTGCACATTTCTTCAGCCTCTGTGATCAAGTCATTGCCAAGAAGTTGACGTTCACCAGTCTCTGACCAGTTAAGAGGAGTACGGCACTTCCTGCCATAGAGAATCTCGAATGGGGCCTTGCCCGAACTCGCTTGGAAGCTGTTGTTGTAGGAGAACTCGGCATATGGAAGACAATCTTCCCACTTCATACCGAAAGAGATGACACAAGCCCTGAGCATATCTTCAAGAATTTGATTGACTCGCTCGACTTGGCCACTGGTTTGAGGATGAAAGGTTGTGCTGAAGCGAATGTTGGTGCCCATGGCCTTCTGAAAAGAATACCAGAACTTAGAGGTAAAGATGCTGCCACGATCTAAAGATATCAACTGCGGAATGTCGTGCAAGGAGACAATCCTGGAGGTATATAGCTCTGCCAACTGAGCTGCTGTGATAGATTCTTTGATAGGAAGAAAATGAGCCACTTTGGTGAGCTTGTCGATGAAAACAAAGATAGCATCATTGCCACGCTTGGACTTTGGAAATCCAGTCACGAAGTCCATCTCAATATGGTCAAACTTCCATTCTGGAATGGCAAGAGGTTGGAGGAGACCAGCTGGTCATTGGTGTTCTGCCTTCACTCTTCTGCAGACATCACATTCATTCACGAACTGAGCAATCTCGCGCTTCATTCGAGTCCACCAATACGACTGCTTGAGGTCCTGGTACATCTTTGTACTTCCCGGGTGAATATAGAGGAGTGAACTTTGAGCCTTGTTCATAATGACTTTACGAAGGTCGCCCTTAGGAACAACAACGCGATCCTCGAAGAATAGAGTATCCTTGTCATCAAGATGATAGCACTTGTACTTGGGTTGACTCTTGGCAATCCCAATCTTCACCTTCTTCACCATAGCATCAAGTTGAGCCTCGCGAATCTGATCTTCCAAAGTAGGAGAGACTTGGAGATTGGCAAGGAATCCTTGAGGAACAACTTGGAGATTGAGTTTGCGGAAAGCTTCACAAAGCTCTGGTTGGTAGGGTTTGATGATCAGACTGTTGCAGTAAGCCTTCCTACTCAATGCGTCAGCAATTACATTGGCCTTGCCTGGAGTATATTCAATACTCGGATTATACTCTTGAATCATCTCGACCCAACGAGTCTGCCTGAGGTTGAGGTTTGGCTGAGTGAAGATGTACTTGAGGCTCTTATGATCAGTAAAGATGTCCACTTTCCTTCCCAATAAGAGATGTCTCCATGTTAAAAGAGCATGGACAACTGCCGCCAACTCGAGGTCATGAGTGGGGTAGTTCTTTTCATTGGGCTTCAACTGGCGAGAGGTATAGGCCACAACTTTCTTCTCTTGCATCAACACTGCAGCGAGACCTTGAAGGGAAGCATCACAAAAGACCTCGAACGGTTTGGATTCATCAGGAGCAGTCAGAACTGGAGCAAGGACTAACTTCTCTTTCAGGGTGTTGAAAGCGATGTCACATTCAGGCGACCAGACATACTTCACATGCTTCTGGAGAAGGTTGGAAAGAGGCTTCGCGATCTTTGAGAAGTTCTCAACGAACCTCCGACAATAGCTTGCGAGACCAAGGAAGCTGTGGAGTTGCTTCACATTCTGAGGCGGTTCCCAATTCACAATTGCAGACACCTTCTCAGGATTCACAGCTATGCCCTTGGCAGAGATGATATGTCCAAGGTAGAGAACCTCATCGAGCCAAAACTCGCACTTTGAAAACTTCGCATAGAAATGATGTTCTCTGAGTTTATCCAGCACCAATCTCAAGTGCTTAGCATGATCTTCCTTGTTCTTGGAGAAGACCAGAATGTCATCGAGGTAGACCAAGACGAAGTCATTTGTGTAGGCGTTGAAGATGAAGTTCATCATGCGAGAGAATGTTGGAGGAGCGTTGACAAGGCCAAATGACATGACAGTGTATTCATATGAACCATAGCTTTTTCTGAATGTTGTCTTGGGGATATCCTCTTCACTAATGTGAATCTGATGATAGCCCATACGGAGGTCAAGCTTGGAGAATACTTGAGCACCTTTGAGTTGTTCGAAAATCTCGTTTATGTTGGGAAGTGGGTACTTGTTCTTTATGGTCTTCTTGTTCAATGGACGGTAGTCGACACAAAGTCGGTCCGTTCCATCCTTCTTCTTGACGAAAAGAACACCACAACCCCGTGGAGAAGAACTTGGCCGGATGAGACCCATACGCTCTTGAATATCGAGTCGCTTCTTCAGCTCCTTCAACTCTTCAGGTCCAAGCTTGTAAGGACGTTTGCAAACAGGTTCCATGCCAGGTTCAAGGTCGATGATGAATTCAACTGGCCGGTGCGAAGGCATTCCTGGAAGCTCTTCTAGAAAGATGTCTTGATATTCACAAATGACTGGAATCTGAGAGATGGCATCCAGCTCGCCCTTCCCATTGAGAGAAAACATTCGAATGGTATCATCACGAGCGGCAAAAACGATTACATCCTCAGACGAATGTGTCAATTGAATCTGTCTGGCAGCACAATCAAGCTGAGCCTTGTGCTTAGAAAGCCAGTACATTCCGAGAATAAGATCAATATCCGAGTTACCAAGGACCACTGTAGAAGACAGAAACTTATAGTCGCCCAACGTGATAGTAACATCCGGGACCATAGAGCTTGCGTTCATGAATTTAACTGGAGAAACAACTGATAACTGTCTAGGTAAATCTTGGAAAGGCAACTCATGCTTAGATGCAAATGGTCTTGAAATGAAACAATGCGATGCACCAGTGTCTAAAAGAACTTTTGCAGGAATATCATTAACAGGAAGGTTACCCATGATCACATCTGACGAGTCCTCTGCCTGAGCTATGTTCATCAAGTTGACCTTTGCAGACTTTGGGTTATGCTTGACCACTGCGGTACTAGCAGATCTCATAGGAGGAGGAGGAGGAGGAAGACGCCTCTGATTGAAGCATTTGTTTGCATAGTGACCCTTCTGCTGACACTTGTTGCACGTGACCTCTGAAAGTGGACGGTGATACGGAGCACTAGATCTTGGAGCTTGAGACGAAGTCTTGTTCTGAAAGCCTGGGTTGGGTGGGTGGGAAGATCCATTGCCACCTTTGCTCTTTTGCTGATAAGGCTGACGGAACGGAGGAGGCAACCAATACTTTGGCTACTTAGTTGCCACTTGAGTTGAGGAAGAAGGAGTTGCATCCTTGACTCGTTTCTTGGAAGCATCGCACTTGAGCTGAGCAATCTCTTGTTTCAGTGCCATGTTGTAAAACTCATCGTACTTCTTCGGCTTAAAAAGCACGAGATCTAGTTGGAGATCTTCTCTGAGGCCACCTCTGAACTGATAAATCATGCTCTTCTCGTAGGGACGTCTTGCTTAGCGAAACGAGCGAGCTTCTGGAACATGATGTTATACTGGTAAACAGACAAGCTGCCTTGATTCAGGTTGCGGAATTCCTCACGCTTGCTCTCCACAACACTCTGAGGAATGTGGTGAGCTTTGAAGTCTTGACAGAATTCATCCCAGGTAATCACACGACCTCCTCTGGAATCTTTGTATTGCTGATACCACTCTGCAGCTTGGTCTTTGAGTTGGAATGAAGCAAACTTGACAAAGTCCTCAGGCCTGACGTTGCTGCACTCGAAATGCTTGCAGATATGCACGAGCCAATCATCAGCATATGTTGCCTCGACACAGTTGCTGAAGGTCTTTGGCTGGTTTGCGAGGAACTGGTTGAGTGTAGCAAACTGATTCTGAAAGTTGCGATGGCCTTGATTTCCTTGGTTGTGCTCTTGCAAGAGTTGCATAAGCATCTACGTGTTGGCATTGGTAGCGGCCATCACAGCTTGCCATGCCTCCGGAGGTGGAGGTGGTGGCGGCGGTTCAGGGTTCTGACGCGTTGGAGGAGTCATCCTGAAGAGGGTGACATCCGTTAGCATCTTGACAGACAAATATTCAAGCTGAATCAAATGGATCGAAATTGCAACATATAGTCTTAACATCCGAACAAGAATGAACGAATGAAATCCAATTGAAATGGTCACACTTCCATAAATTGAGAAGCCACTTAGATAGAGGTAGAAGAATAAAACAACAAGGTACGGACAAGAACAAATACTTGGTGAGGATTACCCAATCACAAACCAAGTATTCACGGAAGAAATACTAGAGCTACATGAATTCCCACCTATAAAACTCCCGAAATTTTCCCGGTTATGCAATCAGGTGTTGGGGATACAGGGGAAGCATAATATCTCACCCAAAGCTAGCAAATCCTACATCCAGTTGTATCCATCCTTCAACACATAACCAAGAAACCTTCGGAAATCATTTACCTCAACCTTCGAAAAGCATCCATTATACGAGTTATGGCAATACTCCTGAACTCCCGCCCCAGTACTGGGTGGCATCGAGGTTATCTCACCAACAAGTGCATAAAAGAGATTTTCGATGTCGGCGAAACTCAGGTATTCCAGAAGTGCAACGATAAAATTGTGACGACAACACCTCGGAGCTCAACTCCCCGGGACACTGCCACAAACCCTAAATGTCAGGAGGCACCAAGAACAATGTTCTCGTCACAAATCCATTGGAACTATTCCAAGATACCCGCGTGATCCTAAATTTTTTTAGTGAAATTTGAGAAGAGAAGAGTCAAAACTCTACGTCAGGATGCCTCACCAGAGCGACGAAGGGACTGAGGAGTAAAAAGAATCCTACTCTCTGATATATATATATAATCCTAAATGACTCAAAACATTTTTCTAGACTCAACAACGCCAACGATTCGATCAAGCAGGGGGCTCCTAAGTCGGGGAAGGCTCTTATTACCAATTTGTAACGCCCACGATGCGGCTATATCTCCCACGTGTCGAAGCACGACTTCGAGGCATAACCGCATTGTAAGCAATGTCGCAAGTGGGGTAATCTTCACACAACCCATGTAATGAATAAGGAAAAGAGGTACATAGTTGGCCTACACTTGCTACGTCACACAATAGCATAAATATCATTACATTCATCTAGATACAATCAAGGTCCGACTACGGAACCAAAATAAAGACAACCACAAATGCATAATGTCCCCGATCGCCCAACTGGGCTCCACTACTGATCATTTGGAAAGGAAACGTAGTATCATCCTGAGTCCTCATCGAACTCCCACTTGAGCTCAATCGAATCTCCTAGAGCGGTATCATCGGTCCCTGCATCTGGTTTTGAAGTAATCTGTGAGTCACAGGGACTCAGCAATCTCACACCCTCGCGATCAAGACTATTTAAGCTTATAGGTAGGTAAAAGGTATGAGGTGGAGCTGCAGCAAGCACTAGCATATATGGTGGCTAACATACTCAAATGAGAGCGAGAAGAGAGAGGCAAGGCACGATCGATAAACTATGATCAAGAAGTGATCCAAGAACAACCTACGTTAAAGCATAACACGAGACCGTGTTCTCTTCCCGGACTCCGCCGAAAAGAGACCATCACGGCCACACACTCTGTTGATTCATTTTAATTAAGTTAAGCTTCAGGTTTTCTACAACCGGACATTAACAAATTCCCATCTTCCCATAACCGCGGGCATGGCTTTCGAAAGATCAAATCCCTACAGGGTGTCCCAACTTAGCCCATCACAAGCTCCCATGGTCAACGAAGGATATTCCTTCTCCCAAGACGATCCGATCAGACTCGGAATCCCGGTTACAAGACATCTCGACAATGGTAAAACTAAACGAGCAAAGCCGCCCGAATGTGCTGACAAATCCTGATAGGAGCTGCACATATCTCATTCTCAGGGCACATCGGATGAGCCAGACGTCGGGTTGGCATCGACCCTGGTTGCCCAGGGGGCGCCGGACATCGCTTAGGTTGGACCAACACTTAGATAAGCACTGGCCCGGGGGGGTTAAAATAAAGATGACCCTTGAGTCCGCGAAACCCAAGGAAAAAGGCTAGGTGGCAAATAGTAAAACCCAGGTTGGGCATTGCTGGAGGAGTTTTATTCAAGGCGAACTGTCAAGGGGTTCCCATTATAACCGAACCGTGTAAGGAACGCAAAATCAAGGAACATAACACCGGTATGACGGAAAGTAGGGCGGCAAGAGTGGAACAAAACACCAGGCATAAGGCCGAGCCTTCCACCCTTTACCAAGTATATAGATGCATTAAAGTAGACAAGATATAATAATGATATCCCAACAATAAACATGTTCCAACAAGGAACAAACTCCAATCTTCACCTGCAACTAGCAACCCTATAAGAGGGGCTGAGCAAAGCGGTAACATAGCCAAACAACGGTTTGTTAGGACAAGGTGGGTTAGAGGTTTGACATGGCAATATGGGAGGCATGATAAAGCATGGTGGTAGGTATCTTAGCATAGGCATAGCTATAGAGCAAGCAGCTAGCAAGCAAAGATAGAAGTGATTTCGAGGGTATGGTCATCTTGCCTGCAAAGTTCTCCGAGTTGACGTTAGCTTGATCCTCGTAATCGTACTCAACAGGTTCCTCGATCACGTACTCGTCTCCTGGCTCTACCGAAAGCAAGAACACAAGAAAAGGGAGACACAATCAACCACGGTGCAATGCACAAGCAACATGATGCAAAACATGGCATGATATGCGGGATGTTATATGTGATGCTTATGCATGCTTCGGGAAGGAATGATTGAACCTGGCCTTAACTTGGAAAACCAAGAGTGCCACTGGAAAGATGAGTTTATATCGGTCGAAATCGATATAAAGATCACCGGAATCTGATGCACGGTTTGCAAATGACAAGCAAAACAAATATGGCACCGATCTGCGATTAACAGCACGAGGCAATCTAAATGCATCAAGAACAACAAGCTACTGCACTCTAACAGGACAACAAAGCACATGGCAGGGATCCACTCAAAATTCTTGACAAAAGATGAACACTGAGCTACGGCTAATTCACTCAATAGCAGGTTCAAACAAGCATGGCAAAAGTGCAAAAGATAATAGGTTATAGACTTAGTGAAAATAACAACATGCCAGGAATTTACCATCAAGCAATGTTTAGAGCATGACAACAACATGCTACAGGCACATATCATGGCAAATAAAGGCATGGCATGAAGCTACTCAAAGCATACAACAAAAGTCCCTTACTGACCATAAGCCAAAAGGGATCAGAAAATACAATGGCAACCATGTGAACATAGCAAGTTTCATTGACAGATTCAGACTTAGTAGAAAACTGGAACATGGCAAAACAGATATCAAGTAGGCATATTTACGAGCTCGATGCACTCACCACAAGGCATTGCATGACAAACTAAGCATACACCCAGCAAGTAGACATGGCATAGAAGCTAAACATGGCAAGAACAACCTCATAGCATGCACGGATCAACTACAACAACCTCGGCAAAATTGCTTAACATGTAAACAATCTGCCAGGAACATTTTATAGCAAAAGTAGAGCTCGATTGAGTCAAGCTAGGGTGCTCCATAATTTGAAACAAAGACATGGATGGATAGAGCACAACAATATCTACAAAACATACTTACTGATCATGCCCAAAAGAGGCATGGATCACTCGGTAGCAACATGAATACATGGCATAAAAATATAATCAGGGAAAAAACTCCTTGATGAAAGCTTCAATGGACCTGTCCCTCTAGGTGCTGATCGTCTCCCATTGCTCATCCCGGCGCCCACATATCTGGTAGATGGTGTCCTTAAGTTCCTTGTGATAAACTTCGCCGATGCATCCAATGGCGATGTGGGTTGCCATGCTCTTTCCTAGACTCGAGGTTGGTGCATCAAAGGAAAACTCTATGGGCTCAGTGACTGGCGTGAATGTCCTTCCTGGAACTTGAACTCGAGTCATCCATCACTCCTCTTTTGGTAAAGTGGTGGTGTAGGTCCCAGTGAAGCTTGGTATTCCGATGTTCAGGTACCTAGTGACTTCCTTCAAGTGTCGCCCAAAAGGGGTGTCTTCATCCGGTTGTGCAAACTTGTTCCTTGAGTCCGCCATCCTATAGAGTAGAAAGCGGAGAGGAGTCATAAATAAGTAGAGAAGAGTGACCTATGGATCATCTTAGTGGTCATGTCCTACAATCAGTGTGTGCTCTGATACCATCTTGTAGCGATCCGACCTCAGGCGGTCAAATCTCTGTGTATAAGTGTCATCCCTGGATCGGTAATGCTGACACACACAATACTTGAAGGATTTATAATAGAGTTGCAATCACACACTTATTACATCGAATGTCTCAAAAGAGAACTTATTACAGTAAATATGTCTTAAGGCCATCTAAAAAGATAACAGCGGAAGGTTTGGAAGATAAAGTGAGTCCATCAACTTCAACGGCATAGCTGAGTGCACGACAATGACCTAGCGCACCTTACTCTTCGTTTGAAAAGTTTGCAACAGGATATGTTGCAGCCCGAAACGGGTCAGCACATGGAATATGTTGGCAATGTAACACAATAGAGCAATGAATAGAATAAATGCTATCCCTACATGCATGTATGGCTAGTGGAGGCTCTATGGTTATAATGTTTTGCGAAAAGCCAATTTTTTCCTACATCAAAGGAATATATTTTGTTTAACTATCATGGTAGTTGATAAACATTAAGAATGGTGAATCCCCATCTCAATCCCAATTAAAGGTAATTAACAACCCTACAAATTAATTTAGAGTGATGAGATCAACATGATAATTCAAGAACCAGATACTCAAGATGTCCATAACCGGGGACACGGCTAACCATGATTAGTTTGTACACTCTGTAGAGGTTTGTGCACTTTTCCCCACAATACTCGATCTCCTCCATTGGATTTCTCGCACTACACGGTGTTTGAGAAATGGATGACCGAGACATAGTCTTTCAGAAGCATTAACTCTAACCCCGGGTAGACAGTACCAACCTACAACCCCTACATCTGCTAGCCTACCACTGGAAGAGGTCAAGCAACATACTCAACTATGCTAGAGCCCATAATAGCTTGTGGCTGCACACAGAACTTTCTAGCATGAATAATCTTATGATCCCTTTGAGCCTGGGTGGCGAACCAAAAAGGACAGCACTAGTATATCCCCAGGTGCCTGCAACCAATCCACCCAGATGTGTATTTAAGTAGCCACCTTAAGTTAACCATTAATTAACAATCTCACATCTGTCAAGGATACACTCAAACCCAATCCACGTCTATGAGCATAGCATGGCATTAAAAGCATAACGTAGAAGTAACTCCCAAGGTTTGATAATAAAGGGCGATAGGTTCTACCTCATCATCTACTTCCCAAAACCCACATGTTAAGAGATCCTACTCATGTAATGGTTGAGGGTTGAACTAATGCATAAAAACTGGGTATGAAAATATTATGATCAATGTGTTACTTGCCTTGCTGACGATCCGCAAACCCTAGAGACTCGTAGTAGCACGCTTCGCACTCTGGGAATTCTACCGCAAAAAAACAGTAGCATACATAAGCACTCAAGCAATGATGCAAGGGTAAAACTCAAATAAGAAGATCAAATCTGAAAGTTCAACTGAAAAGCTTCGATTTGCAAAAAGAATCCATCGAATCGAAGCTAAGGAACTGAAACTACGGTCAAAAGAACTTTGAAAACAAATCTGCTTGAAACCAAATTTTAAATTGTCAAAACCTTGTTCAAGTTGATTAAACAGAAAGAGGGGCTCGAGACGAAGATTTTGGCATTGGTTTCACTGGATTTGGACAAACGGTTTAGAAACGGCGAGGGTTTGAAGATCAGGGGCTAATCTGTGTTAAAAGTAATCGCGGATAGGTCCTTGGCAGAAAAAGAAAATAAAAAGAAAATTCTATCGGGCGAACGTCCGCTAACAGAGACGAACGGGCGAACGCGTTTGTTAAGAACAAACTAACGAGCGAATGCTCGCTAAATAACGAAACCGAAGAAAAACCGAACCGAACCGAGGGTTTTATAAAAACCGGCGATTTTACCTAAAACCGAAAAAAACGACGGCGGATCCGCGAGGTCAACGGCAGCGGCTGGGCAGCGAGAACTGGCGGGCGGGGCGGGGTGTGGCGGCGTGCGCGATAGCGGCGCGAGCACGGTGCTGCAGGCGGCGGCGCGGGGCAGCGCTGAGCGGCGCGAGGCGGCGGTTACGGCGGGTGGTGCGTGGCTCGAGGTGGGGAGGCGAGGGGCGGCGACGAGCGGCCTATAAAGAGGGGAGGGGTTGTGCTTTGAGGAGGGGGCCGGCCGGCGGCGTGGCGGCGTCGGACTCCTTCGGGAGTCCGGCTCGGGGACGAAGGCGATGGCGGCGCGGGAGTAGGCCGGCTGAGCTTCAGCCTAGTCGGTCCGGAACCTTTTTTTTAAATAATTCCGCCAAAAGAAAAATCCTAAAGAAATATAAAAAGTTCTAAAAATTCCAAAAACAATTTTCAGCGTCTAAATAAAATATTTAGAACAAAGTGAACATTTTCTTGGCCTAAAAATGCAATTTTGAAAAATGCATATTTTTTCTAATTCAAATAAAATAGCAATAAAATCCAAATAAAATTATTTATTTGATTTTAAAATTTTACCTCCAATATTCCTTCTATTTTGGAGAAGTCATATTATCTCCTCTCATGTATTTTAGTATTGGAAATATTATTTGGAGAGAAAAATAATTAAAACCAAAGTGATTCACTTTTCAATATATGAGAAAATTCAAATATGAAAATAATAAAATCACCAACTCTCTCCATGGGTCCTTGAGTTGCTTAGGATTTTTAGGATCGCAAAACCAAAATGCGAATAAAATATGATATGCATATGATGACCTATGTATAACATTCCAAATTGAAAATTTGGGATGTTACACGTAGATTGATCTGGTCTGACCTGCTCTATTTTCCAGGTCCTGTCGTAGGTCATATGTGTATCTCCGAGCTGTTGTTTCTCTGCTTTTACGGCGAGGTGGTACGGGCTGGTGTTCGGCTTGAGTTGTCGTTCTGTCCCGGCCACGTGGTGGTCGGTCGGGTCCATCAGCCGCGTTATGCGTAGATGGTATAGGCTCCAGCGCCTCATCGTCGAATTGGGTAGCAGCTTGCGCTTTGGGTAACTCTTTGTTGGGCGCTCGAGGCCGTATCCTTTGGCTGCCAGGACATTAGTCCATCTGTCGTTGAGCAGATCTTGGTCAGCTTGAAGCTTCTGCTGTTTCTTTTTTAGGCTTCTTGTCGTGGCTATTAGCCAGCATTTGAAGCATTCTTGTTCGAGGGGTTCCTCTGGCATGATAAAATCTTCGTCGCCAAGGCTCACGTCGTCCTCAGAGAGTGGCAGATAGTTGATGTCCTCCGAGTCTTCGTTCCCTACTTGCTTGTCGGGGTGAACCTGCCCGTCCTCCCGATCATCCTGTTCGGATGTTGGATCGATGGGGTCTTCTTGGTCTTTGGCGTTCTCCGGGGTATCATTGTCTCCGGTGCTGGTATTGCTATCTTTCCCGCAATGCAATTTAGAGCGGCGCCGCTGACGTCGGCACTTTGGTGGTATCTCAGGAGGTCCGTCCTCGACTGGATCCCTCCCGTTATCGTCGTCGCCTTCTTTATGTGTGTCCACCATGTATACGTCGTATGAGGAAGTGGTCGTCCAGCGTCCGGTGAACGGCGGGTTTTGGGCCTACTCCTCTCCAGCATCGTCGTCCATACTGTCGATGTCTTTGGAGGCGTAGTCAAGCATGTCGGTTAGATCCTTGACAGTGGCTATATAGTGGGTGGTGGGTGGGAAGTAAAATTTCCTATTTTCAGCCCCTAGTCCAGGCTGGGCGCAATTCAGAAGCGGTTCCTCTGTGATGGCGAGGGATCGCATTAAGTCCAGAGCCTCGTTTAAGGGCAAGTTTTGGACGGGGACAGAAGTTTCCTGGCTGAGCCCGTATGATACGGACTTCGAGGGTTTGGAGCTAGTGTCCGGAGAAGAGTCTGACTTTGTGTTGACTGCCGGGGACACTATTCTCTCCGGTTCTCCCGTGTTGAACTCTATAGCCGCAGAGAGTCCGACGGGCTCTAGACTCTCGTCTTTGGACCCGGCGACGCGCTCCGGATATAAGGCTGAAGTGGTGGTTGGGGCCACGAACCCTTGGAAGATCAAGTCCCCTCGGATATCAGTGACATAGTTCAGATTTCTAAAACAGATCTGGTGACCAGGGGCATAACTGTCGATCTGCTCTAGGTGGCCAATAGAGTTGGCACGCGGTACGAATCCGCCGAATACAAAGATCTGGCCGGGGAGAAAAATATCCTTCACGGCAGCATGGTTGTATATGATTGATGGAGCCATCGAGCCTTTCGATGACAGCACAGTGGAACTCTCAATGAAAGCACCGATGTTGGTGTCAAAACTGGTAGATCTCTGGTAGGGGTCCCAAACTGTGCGTCCAAGGATCGAGGGTAACAGGAGGCAGGGGACACAATGTTTACCCAGGTTTGAGCCCTCTTAATGGAGGTAATACTCTACTTCCTGCTTGATTGACTTTGATGAGTATAGGGGTTACAAGAGTTGATCTACCTCGAGATCGTAATGGCTAAACCCTAGCTGCCTAGCCTATGTCCATTCTTATTGCCTCTACGGACTAAACCCTCCGGTTTATATAGACATCGGAGGGGCCTAGGGTTGTATAGAGTCGGTTTACAGAAGAAGGAATCTATACATCTGGACGCCAATCTTGCCATCCACGCAAAGGAGAGTCCCATCCAGACACAAGGGAAGGCCTTGCAAGCAATGTGACTAATGAGTTAGTTATGGGATGATGCATTACGTTACGAGTAAAGATACTTGCCGGTAACGAGATTGAACTAGGTATTGAGATACCGACGATCGAATCTCGGGCAAGTAACATAGCGATGACAAAGGGAACAACGTATGTTGTTATGCGTTTTGACCGATAAAGATCTTCATAGAATATGTAGGAGCCAATATGAGCATCCAGGTTCCGCTATTGGTTATTGACCGGAGATGTGTCTCGGTCATGTCTAGATAGTTCTCAAACCAGTAGGGTCCGCATGCTTAACGTTCGATGACGATTTGTATTATGAGTTTATGTGATGTGATGACCGAAGGTTGTTCGGAGTCCCGGATGAGATCACGGACATGACGAGAAGTCTCGAAATGGTCGAGACATAAATATTGATATATTGGAAGGCTATATTCGAACATAGGAATGGTTCCGGAGAAGTTTGGGTATTTTCTGGAGTACCGGGAGGTTACCGAAACCCCCCGGGGAGTTGATGGGCCTTAGTGGGCCTTAGTGGGAAGGAGAGGCGGCAGCCAGGAGGTGGCGCACCCCCCAAGCCAAGTTCGAATTGTACAAGGGGTTGGGGGTGTGCTCCCCTATCCCTTCCTTCCCTCTTCTCCTTTAGGTGGAAACCTACTAGGACGTGGAGTCCTAGTAGGATTCCTCTTCTCCCGGTGCGCCCTAGCCTGGCCGGCCGGCCTCCCCCTCCCTCCTTTATATATGGGGGCACGGGGAACCCTAGAACACACAAGTTGATCTTTTAACCATGTGCGGTGCCCCCCTCCACAGTTTCACTTCGGTCATATCATCATAGTGCTTACGCGAAGCCCTGCGCCGGTAACTTCATCATCACCGTCACTGCACCGTCGTGTTGACGGAATTCTCCCTTGGCCTCAACTGGATCAAGAGTTCGAGGGACGTCACCGAGCTGAACGTGTGCAGATCGCGGAGGTGTCGTGCTACAACCTCTTGAGCACTGCGTTGGTTTTCCCTTGAAGAGGAAATGGTGCTGCAGCAAAGTAGCGTAGGTATTTCCCTCAGTTTTTGAGAACCAAGGTATCAATCCAGTAGTAGATCACGCTCAAGTCCCACGCACCTACACAAACAAATAAGAACCTCGCAACCAACGCGATAAAGGGGTTGTCAATCCCTTAACAGTCACTAACGAGAGTGAGATCTTATAGATATGATAAGATAATATTTTTGGTATTTTTATGATTAAGATAAATAAAGATGCAAAGTAAAATAAACGGCAATAGAAATAACTAAGTGTTGGAGGATTAATATGATGGAAGATAGACCCCGGGGCCATAGATTTCACTAGTGGCTTCTCTCAAGAGCATAAGTATTACGGTGGGTAAACGAATTATTGTCGAGCAATTGATAGAACTGAGCATAGTTATGAGAATATCTAGGTATTATCATGTATATAGGCATCACGTCCGCGACAAGTAGACCGAAATGATTCTGCATCTACTACTATTACTCCACACATCGACCGCTATCCAGCATGCATCTAGAGTATTAAGTTCATAAGAACAGAGTAATGCTTTAAGGAAGATGACATGATGTAGAGGGATAAACTCATGCAATATGATATAAACCCCATCTTTTTATCCTCGATGGCAACAATACAATATGTGTCGTTTCCCTTTCTGTCACTGGGATCGAGCACCACAAGATTGAACCCAAAGCTAAGCACTTCTCCCATTGCAAGAAAGATCAATCTAGTAGGCCAAACCAAACTAATAATTCGAAGAGACTTGCAAAGATAAACCAATCATACATAAAAGAATTCAGAAGAGATTCAAATATTGTTCATAGATAAACTTGATCATAAGCCCACAATTCATTGGATCTCGACAAACACACTGCAAAACAAGATTACATCAAATAGATCTCCAAGAAGATCGAGAACTTTGTATTGAGATCCAAAGAGAGAGAAGAAGCCATCTAGATAATAACTATGGACCCATAGGTCTGAAGTAAACTACTCACACATCACCGGAGAGGCCATGGAGTTGATGTAGAGGCCCTCCGTGATCAATGCCCCCTCCGGCGGGGCTCCAGAAAAAGCCCCAAGATGGGATCTCTCAGGTACAAAAGGTTGCGGCGGTGGAATTAGGTTTTCGTGGTGCTCCTGGATGTTTGGGAGGTACGTGGATATATATAGGAGGAAGAAGTACGTCGGTGGAGCAACAAGGGGCCCACGAGGGTGGAGGGCGCGCCCCCCTGCCTCGTGTCCTCCTCGATCGTTTCTTGACACCCACTCCAATCCTCCTGGATCATGTTTGTTGAGAAAATCACGTTGCCGAATGTTCCATTCCGTTTGGACTCCGTTTGATATTCCTTTTCGGCGAAACCCTAAAATAGGCAAAAAAACATCAATTTGGGCTGGGCCTCTGGTTAGTAGGTTAGTCCCAAAAATGATATAAAAGTGTAAAATAAAGCCCATTGACATCCAAAATAGATAATATAATAGCATGGACCAATCAAAAATTATAGATACGTTGGAGACGTATCAAGCATCCCCAAGCTTAATTCCTGCTCATCCTCGAGTATGTCAATGATAAAAGAAGTTTTTGATGTGGAATGCTTTCTAACATATTTCTCAATGTAATTTTTCTTTATTGTGGCATGAATGTTCAGATCCGAAAGATTCAAGATAAAAGTTTAATATTAACATAAAAATAATAATACTTCAAGCATACTAACTAAGCAATCATACCTAGATATTCTCATAATTATGCTCAATTCTGTCAATTGCTCAACAGTAATTTGTTTACCTGTCGTGAATACTTATGCTCTCAAGAGAAGCCACTAGTGAAACTTATGGCCCCTGGGTCTATCTTCCATCATATTAATCTTCCAATACTTAGTTATTTTTATTGCCTTTTATTTTACTTTGCATCTTTATCATAAAAATACCAAAAATATTATCTTATCATATCTATCAGATCTCACTCTCGTAAGTGACCGTGTAGGGATTGACAACCCCTTATCGCGTTGGTTGCGAGGATTTATTTTTTTGTGTAGGTACGAGGGACTCGTGCGTGGCCTCCTACTGGATTGATACCTTGGTTCGCAAAAACTAAGGGAAATACTTACGCTACTTTGCTGCACCACCCTTTCCTCTTCAAGGGAAAACCAACGCAAGTGCTCAAGAGGTAGCAAGAAGAATTTCTGGCGCCGTTGCCGGGGAGGCCTACGCAAAAGTCAACATACCAAGTACCCATCACAACCCTTATCTCCCGCATTACATTATTTTCCATTTACCTCTCGTTTTCCTCTCCCCCACTTCACCCTTGCCGTTTTATTCGCCCTCTGTCTCTCTATCCTCCCTCTCTTTCTCTATTTGCCTCTTTTTGCCCGTCCCTCATTTGCTTGTGTGTTGGATTGCTTGCTTGTCACGATGGCTCAAGATAACACTAAATTGTGTGACTTTACCAATACCAACAACAATGATTTTATTAGCACTCCGATTGCTCCTCTTACCGATGCTGAATCTTGTGAAATTAATGTTGCCTTGCTGAATCTTGTCATGAAAGATCCGTTTTCCGACCTTCCTAGTGAAGATGCTGCTACCCATCTATATAGCTTCATTGATTTGTGTGATATGCAAAATAAGAAAGATGTGGATAATGATAATGTTAAATTTAAGCTATTTCCTTTTTCGCTTAGAGATTGTGCTAAAGCTTGTTTTTCGTCTTTGCCTAAAAATAGTATTGATTCTTGGAATAAGTGCAAAGATGCTTTTATCTCTAAGTATTTTCCTCCCGCCAAGATCATCTCTCTTAGAAACGATATTATGAATTTTAAGCAACTTGATCATGAACATGTTGCACAAGCTTGGGAGAGGATGAAATTAATGATACGCAATTGCCCTACGCATGGTTTGAATTTGTGGATGATTATACAAAAAGTTTATGCCAGATTGAATTTTGCTTCTAGAAATCTTTTAGATTCGGCCGTGGGAGGCACTTTTATGTAGATCACTTTAGGAGAAGCTACTCCTAGATAATATTATGGTTAATTATTCTCAATGGCACACTGAAAGATCTACTAATAAGAAAGTGCATGCGATAGAAGAAATTAATGTTTTGAGTGGAAAGATGGATGAACTTATGAAATTATTTGCTAATAAAAGTGTTTCTTCTGATCCTAATGATATGCCTTTGTCTACTTCGATTGAGAATAATAACGAATCTATGGATGTGAATTTTGTTGGAAGGAATAATTTTGGTAACAACGCATATAGAGGAAACTTTAACCCTAGGCCGTATCCTAGTAATTCCTCTAATAATTATGGTAATTCCCACAACAATTCTTATGGAAATTATAATAATATGACCTCTGATTTTGAATCTAATATTAAAGAATTTATTACTTCGCAAAAGAATGTCAATACTTTGATTGAAGAAAAATTGCTTAAGATTGATGAGTTGGCTAGGAACGTTGATAGAATTTCTCTTGATGTTGATTCTTTGAAACTTAGATCTATTCCACCTAAGCATGATATCAATGAGTCTCCCAAAGCCATGAGAATTTCCATTGATGAGTGCAAAGAAAGAACCGCTAGGATGCGTGCTAAGAAAGATTGCTTTATAAAAGCGAGTTATTCTAGTTTCCATGATAATAAAGATGAAGATCTAAAAGTTATTGATGTTTCCCCTATTAAATCTTTGTTTTGCAATAGGAATCTTGATAATGATGGGACTGAATATGATCCACCTTTACCTAGACGACACTCCCAAAATTTGGAATCATTAGATCTTGATGCTAAAATTGTTAAAAGTGGGATTAAAGAAGTCAAAACTTTAAATATTGATGAACCCACTATTTTGGATTTCAAGGAATTTAAATATGACAATTTCTGTTTGATAGATTGTATTTCCTTGTTGCAATCCGTGCTAAATTCTCCTCATGCTTATAGTCAAAATAAAGCTTTTACTAAACATATTGTTGATGCCTTGATGCAATCTTATGAAGAAAAACTTGAGTTGGAAGTTTCTATCCATAGAAAACTTTATGATGAGTGGGAACCTACTATTAAAATTAAAATTAAAGATCATGAATGCTATGCTTTGTGTGATTTGGGTGCTAGTGTTTCCACGATTCCAAAGACTTTGTGTGATTTGTTAGGTTTCCGTGATTTTGATGGTTGCCCTTTAAACTTGCACCTTGCGGATTCCACTATTAAGAAACCTATGGGAAGAATTAATGATGTTCTTATTGTTGCAAATAGGAATTATGTGCCCGTAGATTTTATTGTTCTTGACATAGATTGCAATCCTTCATGTCCTATTATTCTTGGTAGACCTTTCCTTAGAACGATTGGTGCAATTATTGATATGAAGGAGGGGAATATTAGATTCCAATTTCCGTTAAGGAAAGGCATGGAACACTTCCCTAGAAATAAAATTAAATTACCTTATGAATCTATTATGATATCCACTTATGGATTGCCTACCAAAGATGGCAACACCTAGATCTATCCTTGCTTTTTATGCCTAGCTAGGGGCGTTAAACGATAGCGCTTGTTGGGAGGCAACCCAATTTTATATTTATTCCTTGTTTTTTGCTCATGTTTATTAATAAATAATGTATCTATCCTCTGTTTTGGTTGTGTTTTTTGTTTTTAATTAGTGTTGTGCCAAGTAGAACCGTTGGGAAGACTTGGGGAAAGTCTTGTTAATCTTGCTGTAAAAACAGAAACTTTAGCGCTCACGAGAACTACTGCCATTTTTATTTGAAAGTTATATTTAGTTAATTATTTTTGAATATGATTGATAGATAAATTCCTCACGTCCAGCAATTTATTTTACAATTTTTGGGGTTCCATATCTTGCGTTAGCTACAGATTACTACAGACTGTTCTGTTTTTGACAGATTCTGTTTTTTGTGTGTTGTTTGCTTATTTTAATGAATCTATGACTAGTAAAATAGTTTATAAACCATAGAGAAGTTGTAATACATTAGGTTTAACACCAATATAAATAAAGAATGAGTTCATTACAGTACCTTGAAGTGGTGTTTTGTTTTCTTTTGCTAACGGAGCTCACGAGATTTTCTACTTTAAGTTTTGTGTTGTGAATTTTTCAAGTTTTGGGTAAAGATTTGATGGATTATGGAACAAGGAGTGGAAAGAGCCTAAGCTTGGGCATGCCCATGGCACCCCCAAGATAATCTAAGGACACCTAAAAGCCAAAGCTTGGGGATGCCCCAGAAGGCATCCCCTCTTTCGTCTACTTCTATCGGTAACTTTACTTGGAGCTATATTTTTATTTACCACATGATATGTGTTTTGCTTGGAGCGTCTTGTATTATTTGAGTCTTTATTTGTTAGCTTTCCAAAATCATCCTTGCTGCACACACCTTTTTGAGAGAGATACACATGATTCGGAAATTATTAGAATACTCTATGTGCTTCACTTATATCTTTTGAGTTATATAGTTTTTGCTCTAGTGCTTCACTTATATCTTTTAGAGCATGTCGGTGGATTTGTTTTATAGAAACCATTGTTCTCTCATGCTTCACTTAGATTATTTTGAGAGTCCTACAAAACAGCATGGTAATTTGCTTTAATTATTTGAGGCATTCAGGATTAAATAAATAAAATTTTCTTATGAGTGTGTTGAATACTATGAGAAGTTTGAAACTTGATAATTGTTTTGAGATATGGAGATGGTGATATTAGAGTAAAGATAGTTGAGTAGTTGTGAATTTGAGAAATGCTTGTG
Source organism: Triticum urartu (assembly GCF_003073215.2). NCBI lineage: Eukaryota > Viridiplantae > Streptophyta > Magnoliopsida > Poales > Poaceae > Triticum > Triticum urartu. The sequence goes on from NC_053025.1 coordinate 582,483,936, forward strand.
TTGAAGTTTGTGATTCCCGTAGCATGCACGTATGGTGAACCATTATGTTAAGAAGTCGGAGCATGATGTATTTATTGATTGTCCTCCTTATGAGTGGCGGTCGGGGACGAGCGATGGTCTTTTCCTACCAATCTATCCCCCTAGGAGCATGCACATAGTACTTTGCTTCGATAACTAATAGATTTTCGCAATAAGTATGTTAGTTCTTTATGACTAATGTTGAGTCCATGGATTATACGCACTCTTACCCTTCCACCATTGCTAGCCTCTCTAATACCGCGCACCTTTCGCCGGTATCATACACCCACCATATACCTTCCTCAAAACAGCCACCATACCTATCTATCATGGCATTTCCATAGCCATTCCGAGATATATTTCCATGCAACTTTCCACCGTTCCGTTTATCATGACACGATCCACCATTGTCATATTGCTTTGCATGATCATGTAGTTGACATTCTAGTTGTGGCAAAGCCACCGTTCATAATTCTTCCATATAAGTCACTCATGCATCATTGCTATCCCGGTACACCGCCGGAGGCATTCATATAGAGTCATACTTTATTCTAGTATCGAGTTGTAATCATTGAGTTGTAAATAAATAGAAGTATGATGATCATCATTTTCTAGAGCATTGTCCCAAGTGAGGAATAAAAAAAGGCCATAAAAAAGAGAAAGCCCAAAAATAATTAAAAAAATGAGAGAAAAAGATAGAAGGGACAATGCTAGTATCCTTTCCCACGCTTGTGCTAGTATTGAGTTGTAATCATTGAGTTGTAAATAAATAGAAGTGTGATGATCATCATTCATAGAGTATTGTCCCAAAAAAAGGAGAAAGGCCAAAGAAAAAAAGGAAGGCCCCAAATATATATATATATATATAAAGGGGCAATACTACTATCCTTTTTTCCACACTTGTGCTTCAAAGTAGAACCATGATCTTCATAATAGAGAGTCTCCTATGTTATCACTTTCATATACTAGTGGGAATTTTTCATTATAGAACTTGGCTTGTATATTCCAACGATGGGCTTCCTCAAAATGCCCTAGGTATTCGTGAGCAAGAAAGTTGGATGCACACCCACTTAGTTTCTTTTTGTTGAGCTTTCATATATTTATAGCTCTAGTGCATCTGTTGCATGGCAATCCCTACTCACTCACATTGATATCTATTGATGGGCATCTCCATAGCCCGTTCATACGCCTAGTTGATGTGAGACTATCTTCTCCCTTTTTGTCTTCTGCACAACCACCATTCTATTCCACCTATAGTGCTATGTCCATGTCTCACGCTCATGTATTGCGTGAAGATTGAAAATTTTTGAGAACATTAAAAGTATGAAACAATTGCTTGGCTTGTCATCGGGGTTGTGCATGATTTGAATACTTTGTGTGGTGAAGATGGAGCATAGCCAGACTATATGATTTTGTAGGGATAACTTTCTTTGGCCATCTTATTTTGAAGAGACATAATTGCTTAGTTAGTATGCTTGAAGTATTATTATTTCTATGTAAATATTAAACTTTTGTCTTGAATCTTTCGGATCTGAATATTTGTACCACAATTAAGATAATTGCATTGAAATTATGCCAAGTAGCATTCCACATCAAAAATTCTGTTTTTATCATTTACCTACTCGAGGACGAGCAGGAATTAAGCTTGGGGATGCTTGATACGTCTCCAACGTATCTATAATTTTTTATTGTTCCATGCTATATTATATTTTGTTTTGGACATTATTGGGCTTTATTATACACTTTTATATTATTTTTGGGACTAACCTATTAACCGGAGGCCCAGCCCAGAATTGTTGTTTTTTGCCTATTTTAGGGTTTCGCAGAAAGAGAATATCAAACAGAGTCCAAACGGAATGAAACCTTCGGGAACGTGATTTTTAGAACGAACATGATCCAGAGGACTAGGACCCTACGTCAAGACATCAGCCAGGAGGCCACGAGGTAGGGGGCGCGCCTACCCCCCTAGGCGCGCCCTCCACCCTCGTGGGCCCCCTGTTGCTCTACCGACGTACTCCTTCCTCCTATATATACCTACGTACCCCCAAACTACCAGATACGGAGCCAAAACCCTAATTCCACCGCCGTAACTTTCTGTATCCACGAGATCCCATCTTGGGGCCTGTTCCGGAGCTCCGCCGGAGGGGGCATCGATCACGGAGGGCTTCTACATCAACACCATAGCCCTTCCGATGGAGTGTGAGTAGTTTACCTCAGACCTACGGGTCCATAGTTATTAGCTAGATGGCTTCTTCGCTCTTTTTGGATCTCAATACAAAGTTCTCCCCCTCTCTTGTGGAGATCTATTCGATGTAATCTTCTTTTGCGGTGTGTTCGTTGAGACCGATGAATTGTGGGTTTATGATCAAGTTATCTATGAACAATATTTGAATCTTCTCTGAATTC